>NW_009614482.1:125728-131764 GCF_000690535.1 Cariama cristata | reverse complement strand
CTGCCACTTCGAATTTCTCCATGTCTAGCCAGACACAAAAAAGTTCAATCATTATTTTTGAATGAGAAAAGTGGTGCCGATGCTCTGTCAGGCTTACCATTACATGAACCGACTGGAAATTTGACTTTAGTTTCTTTCATAAAAGTTCAAATATGTCTTCAGATTTATTTCCATGTTTTCCCAATTTTCTGATTTGGGGGTCAATCTAAAACCCCAGTTTATTAAACTGTGTAACTCAGAGAACATTTTTGTGTATCTGTGGAAGAAAGCAGTAGTGAGAAGAGTATTAATTTGACATATAGCATGTCCTATTTCGCAAAGCTGTTTTCTTGAGCTGAGGAATATTTTTTCACCTCTTTGTCTCTTCTTTTCTCTTCTTCAGTTCCACCTTCCTTCAGATCTAAATTAATTTTGAATTCTCTTAACAAAAATAGTATGGGAATCAATAGCTCCCAGAATTCAGCTGGAGATGTTTTGAGTAATTTCTATTCTCCATTGAACTAATTCTGCTGCGCATCAGCTTCAGTGAGGTATAGGCATGCAGCTGGACTATGTCCGTCTTGGTCCTTCCTGCATGAAGTGGACATCAGTCATCTCATGTTACCTTAGATGTACACAGTGTGGGTGTCCACCTGTAACCTAGTGGTCCTGGTTCCTAGTCCTTGATTTTGATGCATCTGACTCATCGCAGACTTCAGGTTCAGGATTAGATGAACTGTACCCTAGAGTACTTACTTTCTCTCCATTCACTATAAAGAGGTCCCACAAGGTCTAGCTCGAATTCAGGCATTTGTATTACAGGCATCTTCATTTGGACAGATTAATTCTGCTCATCCAATCTACCTGTATATTTTATGTGGATGTGATAAGAATAATGTCTTTACACTCAGTTGCTGAAAGCAATATGTAAAAACTCTGTCACTACTATTTCAGCTCCAGCAAACTCTATTTAGCACTTGTTTAGTACTGAATTATCCAGTACACATGTAAGATACCGTAACTTTCCTTATAAAGCCAAATGTATTCAGACTGGAGACCTGATATTTGGATCAATAATGGCAATCCAAATGAAAAGTGTGTCTCTTTTTAAACTATACATGTCCTGTTGAATTATACTCTTCCGGGCATTGCTGGGAAAATGTCAGACAAGACATTAACAAGACAATCAGACTCAAAATCACCCTATTTTCCAAATACTCAAGTTTTCAGCTGGGAAAGGCACTCCAGGGCACTTTTCTTCATTAGGCTATGACCAACAATTTATCGTTAATATTTATAATGATTTGCAGCATCATACAACTGATTGATCTTCAGCAAAGAGTGCTTTGGTTTGCTTATATGTATCTTTTTGGTAGCTCACGAAAGATCATAGAATCATAGAATAGTTTGGTGTTTGAAGTGTTTGAAGATAAGTGTGTCTAGGCTTTTGCAGAAAGTGAAAATGTTAATGTATAGAAATGTGCCAGAAAAAGGTATTTTTATCTTCCACCATATCCTCTTTCAATCTTTTAAAATACTTTACACAGTGATAAACACAGATTTAAAGATCTGTATTTATATTAAATGTCTAGAACATGAAACAAACTGCCAAAATCTAATGTGGAATTTAACCTTTTTTTTTTTTTCTTTAAGGCAAAAACTGATGAAAGTATCCAAATAACCATATAATATGCAAGTTGCTGTTAGCATTTCCCTAATTAAAGTCAGGGTGTTCATAACATCACTGTAGTGTAGATATTGAATTCCCTGTTAAAATTATCACAATTTGCGCTCACTGTATTTCAGCTCTATTTTCTTATGTACTTGGGAAAAAAATAGTCCAGTTACCCCTGTCACTCCAGAATGCTTGAGTATGGCTCAATGAGTCATTATAGATGTGCAATATTTCACTCATGAAGTGTGAGTACAATGTTTCTCTCATGAGAGATGCATTACGGGTTTTGAAGGTCTTTTTTTTAAGGCGACTGAAATGTACACTTCATAGAGATGACCTGTTTTGTTTGTTCTGTCAGGATTCATTGCAATTCTTTAATTCAAGCAAGTGAACTTTCAGAGCTTGTCATTTTGTCGTGCCTGGGTGAAGCCAATATGAGGTAGGTAGATGATGCAGAGGGTGGGCTGAGGGCAATCTATGTTCGGATTTATGCTTTCCAAGTGTTCAAACGTCATTGTCATACAATGGACAGTAAATTAACTGTCCACATTTATTAAGACAAAGAGAAAGTCTTTTGAAAATGACATCTTCCAAAGATGCAACGTTCTGCTCCTGAATATGCGAATAGAGACCAGCTCAGGACTGTGGAATTCAACTGGAAATCCTTCTTGGCCTGCGCATAAGAGGAAAGTAAGTGCAACTTATTCTTTTAAAATTCCACAAAATATTTTTTTCTTTTCACTTTCCCTATTTTTTAAATTCCAAAATTTGCAGTGTGAGACATGAGCTGTATTATGTTGTGGGTGAGCCAACAATACCTCGCGCTATGAATGATGAATCAACAGCCTTAGAAGAACTCACTTTAGTGGCTGGCTTGGGTGCAAACAGAAGAGAGAAATGTAAAATTCAGGAAGATTAATGTCAGTTTTTTCTTCTGACAAACACTATTTGTCATTCAATGCATATATTTTATATCTTCTATTCCCGGGTAATTCTGGGACACCAGTTTCCAAATACACACTTAGAGAGTAGCAAGGAGTGTTACACACCATTGTAGCAGGATGTAATACCACTATTATATACTAAAGAAGCATTCGCTTTATAATTAATTTCTATTTGACTAAAATGATGCTAATACTTAGATTTCTGGTAATTATTTCTCTCTTGATGTATGTTTCTTTTATTGGCTACATTACTAATTCCAGGGAGGTGCTGGATTTGTTGACTTTTGTGTAGCTCAGGTTTTTTTCAAACAACTTCTATTTGCTGATTATTAAGGGGTTTTCAGTGTAATTACAGACAACTGCAGAGGGAAGAGACTTCTCCCAAAGCCTGAGGTGCCCTTGCAAAACCGTGTCACCGCTCTGCAGACTGAAGAGGCCAGGCCCGTCACGTCAGGAGAGACGTGGGAACGAATTAAGGCAGCCCGATCTGCCCCCCATATAACCACAGCACAACTACGGAACGCCGACAGTAACGGCAGTCGGTGACTCTCTCCTGAGAGCTACGGAGGGACCCGTGTGCCGACCCGACGCGCTCTCTGGAGAGGTGTGCTGCTTATCGGGGGTCATATCAGGGATGTCACCGAGAGGCCACCAAGCCTCATACAGCCCACTGACTGTTATCCTCTGCTGGTGTTTCACGTGGGCACCAGGGATACGGCTGGGAGCAGTCTGAGGAGTATCAAGAAGGGTTACAGAGCCCTGGGAGTGGCATTGGTGGATAAGGGAAGAGCAACTGAGGTCATCTACCTGGACTTGTACAAAGCCTTTGACACTATCCTGCATGACATCCTGGTCTCTACATTGGAGAGACATGGATTTGATGCATGGACCACTCAGTGGATAAGGAATTGGCTGGATGGTCACACTCAAAGAGTTGTGGTCAATGGTTCGATGTCTAAATGGAGACCGATGACAAGTGCCTTTCCTCAGGTGTCGATATTGGGACTGACGCTGTTTAACATCTTTGTCAGTGACAAGGACAGTGGGACTCAAACCATACTACGGTTTTATGATTCTGTGATTCTATGATGATATGATGGTCTACATCGTTCAGAAGAGAGCTGATTTAAAAAGCAGAGTTGATTCTGGTTGGTCTCAAGGAGGGATTTTGCACTGGGCTTTTCTCAGCCTCCTCTCCATGGTGTGTTCCTGCTGTCCACTTCTGCCAGCATCGCTTGCATGGCTTTGCAGTCAGCCAACTCAGACAGTTCATTCTGCTAAGAACTAATGCAGAAAAAAAAAATTTTTCAGTAGTAGCAGTAGGATGTAGCCATGTACCTGATTGCATAAGGCCTTGTCCTGACAGAAGAAAAAGATTGGGAACTTGTAGCCAAGAGCAAGGTGAGATTCAGCTGGCTTAAACTAGCTTAAGCTCTCTGCAAAATAGCCAACCAACCTTAGAGGGACAAATTTTTTAGACATAGCATTTAATTATTATTCTGATACTTTATTCTCACCTTTCTTTTGCTGCAAATGTGTTGAATCTGTTTGTAGCATTTTTGTATTGAATTTACCAGAGTGCCTGCTGATATGCCATAGAGGATAGTGCCCATAATGCTAATAAAAACGGCAGTTATTCAGATTTCTTTCAGTGGGGGCTGTGTTCAGATTCCTCAACAGTTGTAATGCATTTAAATAATAACAATAAATTTGGCCTTGAAATGCCATTTCCTCTTTTTACTTTTTTTCCACTTTAATCTGAATACAAATCTCAAATGGAGGGGTGAAACTATGAATATATCTCGTATGTATGAATATGTTAGTAATTCTACAGTTCTCACTCTGCAAGATACAGTATTGTAGAATTCAGATGTCAAAATCCCAAAAAACTGGTTGTTCAACTCAGCAATTAGCCAGAAGTATTAAAATTACATGCAGAAGCCCTTTTATGTGAGATTTTTTTGCCCAGTTCTGCATTTTTCAGCTGTTTGGATTTTTAAGTCAAAGTGCAATTAAACACCCAAAGCTTGTCTCTTCTGAAAGTAAGCAGAACAACAAATCTTTTGATCTTTCTCTAGCACTAATTAATTAATTATAATATTGTAAATTGTAAGGAAGGATGGCGTTTATAACTGAGATTTTCAGCACATTATGCAATGCATATTTTTTATCTAGGGATGAAGAGCAGCAGAAATAAACTGCTAAGAAAAAAATTCTTGATTGCAGATACATTTTTTTCCCTATAACTGACTGTCAAAGACAGATTGTGTCCAAAATAAAAGCAAATATTTTTACTAATTATTTGGTCGAAATGTTGGATGTTGATGCTGTAAAATATTCTCAACTTTGAATGTTTCTTTTGCATTTATTAAAGATCAACTTTATGAAATTAAATGATTTCTAAATTAAAATTCCTTATAGTCTTATATTTGTGTAGAACACTCTGGGTTGCAATTACGACAGATACATACAGAAAAAGCAAAACTAATTCATGTTTGTTTCTGGTCTCTCTAGATTTCAAATATTACCTGGGTTGCAGAGACAGTCTAATTTCTGGTTTCATTTTTTTGTAGGACAAAGTAATCACAGAAGATGTTTTGTTCTTCCTTTAGGCATTCCTCTTAGAGACTACTGTAGAACAGGAAGATGTTTTAAGAGACTAGGTGTAATTATGTGCTAACTGCCAAATTGTCCCACAATCTCTATTTAGGATCTGGGATGTCAGTAGGGATCTCTTTGTTTCTTTTTTTTGGAAGCACCGGGGAATTTTTTCTGTTCACAGGAGACTGTTCTATTAGGAATGATTCAGGGTAGAAGTTTTCCATATAATTTTTGATCCTTTTTAGTATTTAATTCTCTAAAATTTAGTTATCTTTCTTGGCTTTTTGATACTTCTACCTGATAAATATTCAGACAATTTTTCATACACATTTGATTTCTGAGTGAGAAGCATGGTCAGATTCTCCTTCTAATGTCTCTGTTGGGCTGACTCTGTGCCCTGCTGTAGGAGCGCTTTGTCCCCAGAATAAGCTGGAGATTCTGCTGTAATACCGTCTCTTCAGTTTAACCCGGCTACTCTGCGTGGTGGTTACCATCCCATATCCATGTTGCACTGGATAATGAAACTTGCCAGTTTGAAATCATACTCCGCAGCAAAGCACTGACATTCAAAACTAGTAACTGAAAACCATTTTGTCCTTACAGAAGTCAAAATAATCACTAACCTTTTAGCTTCTGTATAAATCAACAGTGAATAGCAGGGAGAAAATGTGGTATTTCAATGAATTGAAAAAACAATAACTACTAAGCATATGGAGTCTTGCTGTTTGCAAAATACACTGTACAATTTTCTCCAATTGCCCTCCCTAGCAATGGTGTTATAACAAGAGGTTCTGTTTTCTGGAGCTTTACACCCTCTATGTTCCACTATTTTTAACT
>NW_009614482.1:80250-125716 GCF_000690535.1 Cariama cristata | reverse complement strand
GAACCATTTGAGCTAAGAGCCTTTATTTATTTATGGATGTAAGTGTGGTTCTGTATCCTCCTCTGTGGGACTCGGGCCTTTGAATCAGTGTAGCAATAGATCATACGTGTCACGGGAAAAAACCGCTCAGCTCATGTGGTTTAAATCAGATCAGGATCAAAGTGGTTTATTGATTTATTAATGACACAGTTAACTGGCAATCAGTGAACTATACATTTGGGATCGATACTGGCGACACAACAGATCAACCACAGTCCCAGATGCTTGAAAATTAATAATATCGCCTTACAGATTTCCAAAAACCCTTCTGTAAGTAATGCCCCCCCACACTTACATGCGCCCTTGCGGGCTCTAGCAGTGCAGGTACCCCTCCCTCCCTCCCTCCCTCCCCTCCATGTGGGTGCAGGTCTCCCAGGCAGTCCCCTGCTTGGGGCCATGGACAGGTGACCCACAGGTGTAAGCCCTGCTCAGCAGGGATGAAAACATCCCACTGTTATCAACACCGCTTCCAGCACAAATCCAAAACATAGCCCCGTGCCAGCTGCTATGAAGAAAATTAACTCTATCCCAGCTAAAACCAGCACAATGCTGCATGTGGTTTATATATGAAATGGAAATCAAGTGACTCTGTGTGTCCTGTTATGTACAATTTTCAAGCAATATAAAAACTTCTGAAAAAATATGTTCGTTTGAAGAACTGGCGGAAAAGTTGGGAAGACAATAGGCTATATGATTTCATTGAGAGTCTCCTTCTTAATTTTTAAATAGATTGGTTGACAAATGAATCATGTTCAAAGAGGGATCTTTGTTATTAATTCAGTCTCAAAACCAAAAAAAAAATCAGCTAAATTTAACTAACTGCTAAATTTAAATGTGTTTTTTGCAAAGGGTGTTAAAAAATCACATACTTGATTCTTCTGACTGGTATTTTAACTCTAATTTACAATTTACATTTTAATAGACTGTAAAGTATATTTCCCAGCATTTTGTAGAGGACTGAGATGTGATGAGAAGTCTTTTGATTGGCACAGTAAAAATGTCTGATTTGGGAAAAAGAGACAATACTAAGGAAAAGTTTCTGATCAGTTATTGGCGATCTAAAGGGGAGGAAATTTGAGCACAATCTCCTTAAGTTGTTTACTTCCAGTAGTTACACCAAATGTGAGGGTTTTCCCTGGATCAAGGGCTCATTCCCTGGTTATCCAGGGCTGAAAAAGTTTCTGCTAGTGATCAGAATTGCTAAGTCTTCTAAAACCTAGACAGACTCGTCCTTGCTCTTTGGTTTAAGCTATGGCCTTACCTACTTCTCAGTCTTTTCCAAATCCCTGTGGAGTCCTGCTGTGTTCCTTAACATCTGGATCACTCATTCCAGAGGTCTGGGAAAGCTTGGAGTGCCACTGTGAAAATAACAAGCTGCTTTTTCTTAGCTGATGGCAGAAGGCTGTCAAAAAGTCCCTGTAGTCTAGGGAAACAGATCAAAGAGCTTCACCTGGAAACCAGAGCTTTTATTTAGCTGCGGCTCTTAGCACATTTCATCTTTTATATTTTTCTCCTTAACTCCTTTTAAAAACACATATTCTATTTTAATTTAAAAAGGGAGATTGTTATTACTAGCCTGGACACTTGTTATTGCAGACTTTCTCCGAGTTCACTGAGAAAAAGCATTTTGTGTGCAAAATGCAATTTTGCTTCACACTTCGCACTGTGGCATCATTTTCCAAGTGACGGTAAAAGTCGTATGGTTCCATTAGCACCAGTAAATAAAACAGTAGCTCTATATTTCTGTGAAGACATACTTTGCTGCCATAGAAGTACTGCAATGCAAATAACAAGAAGTACTTTTCCACTAGTTGAAAAAAGATGTTACAAGAAATAAAACGGTCAGAGACATTATGATAAGAAGCCATAAAAGCAGGTACAACTTATCAAAACCAACCACATAATTGTACCACCTGTGTTACTGTGACATTCACAAAGCAACTATAAGAGCAAATATCGCATGGATCCATCAATGTGTGAACAGACATGTTTAGTAATCTGCGGTGCCATTTTGACTTTGCAGAGACAGCGGCACGACTCCAGTATTGTAATTCCAGGAAAATTCCCACTGAAATCCTCTCTAATCAGAACTGCAGAGCTAGGTCAATATTGATGTTCCCAGCCCAGCAGACGAATTAAGTTAATGCTTGTTGTGTCACTGAATCCTATAAAACTCATTACAGGGCCATCTGAAGAAACTCCAGGGTTTTATTTTAAGTGTCCTTATAATTGATTCAGAATCAGTTCTTACGTATGATATATTTTCAGACCTAATTTTTGTGTGGAGTACTACTAAGAATACTAATAATTCAGAGCCGTGTTAATCATATTTCCTCACCCCGAAATGTTCCAGAGTCAGATGAAAAGGGTTCTTCCTTCTTAGGCAGACAGTGTAAGGTTTTCCTAGAGAGCCGTGCAGGCTGCACCTTCTCTTTTCTCCCAGGGATGCGGTGCTCGCAGGAGGTATTTGGAGGACGCTAATGAAGTCATGCCTTTCTGGCATTGCAAAAGCAGCTTGTGTCCCATCAAGCGAAGCTGTAGAAGCTACTCTGCCTGTGCTGGGATGTTCAGGAACAATTTTTTCTCTTCAGTCCCTTCCTTACTCTGCTCTTGCCTAGCAGGGTGTTTAATTTCTGTATTTTAATAAAATATTGTGCAAAATCACTACTTGATAATACTTGTGTTTTTGTAAAAATCCCTTTCTCCTAATAACAGAGAAAGCTCAAACCCTGTATTCAAGTTTGGAAATCTCCAAATTTGAAGTTGAAATACAGAAATGTGCCTACATACATTGTTTATCAAAGACAGGTGGGGAGTGCCTGAACAAACTTTATTTTGTCTTTGTTAACAAAAACCAGTGAACAGCAGTACCAAATAACAGCTTTTAAAACTAGAAATCTAAAGAAGGAACGTATTAGGAAAAGGATGCAAAAACCACTTCCTGTAGGAGTAGGTGTTGTAAACAGATTGCACTAAGATATGAAATTATAAATTGAAGAATAAGAGAAATTGAAGAGTAAGAGAGATTCCAGGATGGAACTTAGCGCAGAGTGTATAGAGCTGTGAGGTCCATGAAGATCCGTCAAAGCTTCCAAGTCTGCCACCTTAGCAACTCTAAAATAAGGTGCTTTTGCCCAAACAGCAACCATCGGGTGAGACCTGGAGTTACTATTTTCCTTTTCCTTCTGCTTTCTTTCCAGTCCAAGGAATAAAAGCAGACTGTGCTCTGCACAATACTGGAGTGAGCAGGGATGTACTAGCTGCCAGAAAAACGCACTGCTTGTGTCAAAACTCATTCCTTATGTAAATGAAATAGCTGCAATGGAATTACATCAGGACCAAATGTGTGCCTGGCTATTTGGATCTGTCATAGTGCAAGGTTTTAAACTTTTAAAAAATACCACTTTGTGGAGTTTGAAGGCCAGTCATGGCTACAGAGGATCAATTTATAGCAAGAACTGTGGAAGGTTTTTGATGAAATTGGTGTGAAACAGAGCACACAGACAAAAGAGGAAACAGCTCCTTTTCCCTAACGATAGCAATGGATTTTGAAATTAAACACAGCAGGTAGGGAGAAATCCCACACAGATTTCAAAAGAGGATGTGTGTCCTGGTACTGACACACACTTCAAAGTGCCATGGGGTTGAAAAATCACTATGTTTAACAACAACTTTAGCTTAACACAGAGAAAGCTTCCAGGCAACACCACTATTAATGCCGAGCTGCAATGCAGCGTTTAGCAAACCTGGAGCATACAAACATCAGTAATCCTACGTCTGTGTTTTCATCTAGTTGTTGTCAGTACAAAGGGTCCTCCGTTTTGCTGATACACATCCATCAGAGCAGGGCTCTCATTTAAATTAAAAATGAGGGCTCTCAGTTAAATTATCTTTTAAAATTAGTAGATTCTAATTTCTGGCTTAAGTTTTAAAGAAATGTGAGAAACAAAAACCCAAACAAACCCTTCTAAAGTTGCAAGGAAATCTTAGACCTTCCACGTTGCTGGTGTTGCCTCAGGTGAAGATCAGATTTGCCCCTAGCGAAAAAGTAGCAGGAAGACAGCCCGTCATCATGGCTTTGTTTGTTCTTATTTTTCATTGAAAATGTTACATCTTTCTGAGTGCCCAAATCCTCTTTTTAAGTAGTGTGATAAATTGAATTTTGTTCAGCTGTATGTAAGAAAATTTTACTGAAGTGGACAATTCTCTACCAAGACAGAACAGTTTATGATGATGGACAAGGATAAAGAAAAAGAAGATCGTGCACATAAATCATCGTCGTTAGGGGTTAAATAGAGTGTGTAATGACCTGTGCAGGTGTTAGGAATGCTAGTTCATGCTCTGTGTGTCAACTTGGTTGATCCTTGCAGACACAAATACTCAGGTTTAGAAAAGTGTTAATTATTACTAAAGATTTAAGGCACAGAAATTCTGAGGTTTAAAAGGTAAATTTGTATAAACTATAATTAAACTTAAACATGTACTTTAAATATTTGTCAGAAGACAATGCAGATGTATGAACTGCAAAAAGGGCCCCTTTGAGTTTGTTTTACCACAAGTGAAAGGAGCAGAAGGATGCCAGAAGAAACTGGATTGATATTTATTTATGATGCTTTTTTGTTGTTGTTGGAAAACACGTGAGAGAAAGTAAGGAAATGAAAGTAGTTATATTAAGTAGGAGGAAAGAAAAAAAACCCTGAAACATGGAAATAAATGTATGCCTAATTTTAGAACAAATTCAGTAAACACAGTTTTTTACACATAAAGGGAAGATATAAGGGGGAAAATGATCTTTTAAATCCTTTTGTTCTGTACATATGATCTTCACATTAGTTTAGTTTCCAAACTACCCATTACACCATCCTTCATTTTTAGGAATCTATTTAAAAATATGATATTCTGAATGAAAAAAAAAAAAAAAGAGAGTATTCTTTTGATTTTTAACCTAAATAACCATATATTACTTCCACCACAATGGTTAAAATTGTGCTTACTTATTCCATTTGTGTGTGAAGCACTACAACAAACGGCACTTGTCGGGACACCTGTGTTTTCTCCCGGTAGGATATCAAAGGAGAAGCAGCTCAGAAGCTTCACCCTACTGTAGTGTTGTTACGTAGTTCAGGACAAACACCTGGCAGCGTCAAGTGGTGTTATTAGACCGAAAACAACCGAAGGAAAAGCTGGGGATGTAGTTAGGTTTCTGATGAAAGAATTTGGCAATATGTTGAACTTTCAGATGAGCTAGAGGATAGCAGTGCAGTGAGCCTATAAAGAAACCCCTTTTTGCTAACGATGTTCGCACAGCGTTCTCGACATCTCATTTTGCGCTTTCAGTGCCTGAGCTTGTTCAACGGTCTTCTGTGCAGGCCAGCGGGAAAGGTGCCAGTTCTCCGAAAAAAAGGATTTGCTCCTGAAGTAATTTGAAAGGCTGACAGGCTGTGAACAATTGAAGCTACCTTTTTTTTTCTTTGCAAAACAGCATTTAAGTAATGTCAGCAAAGGTCAGTTGCTGGAATTAAGTCAGTTAAATGCTTTAAATGTTTTTTAATCTTCTGCTCATAATGCCATGTGCTGGCATGATAATGCTGTAAAATGTCAGTGTCGGTATTGTTAAATATATTGCAGAGAACAAAATCTGACACCCATTCGCATGTGGTCTGGAACCAACTACCTATTCTCCCTGTCAATCAATCTATAGGAAATATGAATTTTACAGATGGTGTATGCTTTTACATTATGTTCATTAAAACATTCTGGAACTCAAAGGTGTTTGAAATCTTGGATCACTTCTCGGTTTTATTTTTTTCTGGCTCTCCTTTCCATAGATCAGGTTGGCAGAATAATTTGTCTGCATTTACAGATAAATGAATTATTTTCTGTATACAAATATATCTTGGAAGACAAGTATTCGGTTTGATTGCTAGGCTAAGTAGAAGAAGAATGTTAGAATATAGTTTTTATTGAGACTGAAAAATGGGCTAGCATTCAGTAAATTTAAATAGATTTTATTATAAAGAGTAAAATTCACTCCTTGTGCAGAATGGCATAAGGCATCTCTTTATGACAATGTTGTTAGGGAATCAAAATACTCATAAAAATACTCTTAAAGGTATGCCCTGTTCTTCTCAGAACCAGCTTTGACTTATTGGCAATTATGAATATTTATCAGAACTCAGGATATTTTCTCTTTAATCCATGCTTTGAGTGAGTTTATCAAGAAACAGTGAGCTCGTATTGTTATTACCCACCTTGAACAAAGGAACAAGTTGGATGGCGTCCGTGTACATTTATCTCTCTGCACCAGGCGTTCACTGTGCCGACTGTCCCCAGGAAGCATAAAGCTGCTGTTGTTCTGTTTGTGCACAAGGAAGAACCACGGTTTTACACAGAGTTCTTGGGCTGCACATGGACAGCGTGATTGCCCAGGAGAGGCACGTGCTGCCATTGCTCTGCCTGCCTCACTGCTTTGGTTCTTCTGGGAGAAACATCTCGGGCACCATGCAGGTGAGCACTGAGCACCTCTTCTTACCGTTTCAGCCTCTGTTGATAAAAAAGATCGGTTTGAGGAGAAGTAAAAGGTGATTGCTTCAATGCCTATAAATTTTTGAACCAATGTTGATACATTAAGCCAATTACATTGACCAAAATAGTTTTGGTGTTGTGTATAAACCTCATCTGCCTCAACGTAGACTCCCACTGTTTCTTATTGTAGCCTTAACTCATGCTCCGGGAGGATTAACTGTATTTTCATGTATCTGTCCCATGCCTAATATTATGATGTTCTCATCTCATGTGCTCCAAATAATCATAACCTTTTGACTCTGTAAATCTCGTATCCTGTGCAGGTGCCCATGAACGCTGCTGAAGTTCTGTGCTTCAGCGCAGAAGCCAGGTGGGTGTAAGCTTTGCGTGTACCACCTGTAAGTCAGGATCTGCAGTACAGGGACAGGGCGCCTAACTGGGGCAATGGCCTGGATTTAAAATGTATAGACCCCAAAGACTCAATATTTAAACATGTGAAGTTAATTTCAACTCAGAAAAACCTGGATCACCGACACGAATTATATATCGGGTCGACTAGTCAGTTAGTTTTATTTCTTCTTTTTCTTACCTGTATGTCGTCTCCTTAGCAGGATATTCCTAAGGCAGGGATTGGGTCTTCTTTCTTTTTCTTATTTAATTGTCTATACATTTGAGATTGTACATATACTTTACATGTGTATGGGTATATGTATCCATCAAAACCTTAAATTCAAGAATGATGTGGTAAATGGAAATCTCACCAACTTTAAACATTTAATTATACATTAAATTTTTTAAAAGAGAAATATGGGTCTTGAAAGAGTTATTAATCTATCCTGAAACAGTGGATTTAGAAAGAGACATACCGCCCTCAAGAAGTGACTCTTTCTTTTCAGTGCTTATGGAGCGAGCTTAGGAGAGTAGCCCAAACTTCTGACACCTAGTGTTGGGGCAAATGCTATTCGGGTGGACAAGGATGATGAATACTTACTTGCAATAACTAACGTCTTGGTTTCACAGCATGAAGGGTCTTCCTTGGTCTCACATTTGTATTGTGCTACCCTCTTGGTGAGCCTCCGGTCCCGGGTCTGGTGTGCAGCCTGACCTTACAAACAATTTTCTGGCACAGTAAAGTGAGCCGGTGAGAATGATTGAGAGGTGGGAAGAAGTGGCAGGAGACAAAGGGAGACTGAAATACTTTAAGCTAATGTTTTCTCTGAATAATTTGTATCATAAAACTATAGCCCAGGGCCAGACAATTAACATGGTGATAATGAAACAGCTTTCATTTTCATCAATATTACCAAATGCTGCTGAGATTTACTTCCAGGAATGCAAGGAGAAACACTGAGCTTAATTGAAACCAAAAGTTACTGAAAAATATTCATTCTTACAATATTTCTTTTTCCATATCTGATGAAGGAATTCTGAAAATGTATGTTTCTAAAATTAATGAGATAATTTTATTTCCAGTATTTTCAAATTTCCCTTTTCTTCATTCTTCCCACTAGAAAGCCTGGGAAACTTGTAAAAGCTGGGGAGAAAAATAGATTTCACATTTCTTATTTCTTTTTCTGTAAAAAGTTTCAAACAATGTAAAATAAGTTTAAGAAATTGTCATATTCATTCTAACTTTCATTCTATACTTTTCCAGAAATAGTAGTACAAAAAGTGAGACAATGTACAAAACCAAACATTTAAAATTACATGTTCCAAAACAAATGAAGCACAGAATTGTGTAAATTGATTTTTCTCTTGAGTGATTAAAAGGTGAAACATTTAAAATTAAATTAAGGTTTCTAATTTTCCTCTGCAGTTCTTTTTTATCTCTCATTTTCTGACAAATTACATTATTTAGGATTTTACCATGTTAATACCGAGTGGACTTGCATTTAGTGTAGACTTGCACAAGGTCGCATTACATTAGGCCATATGTAGAAAGTATTTTAGAAAAAAACAGTCACTAATCCCAAGAGACTGTAGCCTAAACAGAAGAAAACAGAAGAGCAATGAGAAAGTCCCTATTGAGACACCCTGTGCGACCTTAGGAAGGTCATTTTAATCTCTCCATAACTCACTTCCTTACTTGCTTAATATGCAGAAACTACTTCCATTTTTCACTGAGATGTACAGAGGATAAATACATTACAGTTTTGATTTTTTCAGAGACTATAGTGATGACAGCCTAGTAAGGATTTGTCATGTAAACAGGTAGGGCAGTAGCGGAACCATGGCTCTTGAAGCTTTCTGTCCATTGACTACTTCATTTCTTGTTAATTTATGTCTCGAACAGCTTTATTAAAGCTTCCCTTTCATACAGAGCTTAACTTAAAGCAGGCGTTTTTCCAGGGAAAGAACACTTATTCTTATCATGCTGAGGAGAATGAAATAAAAGTAATGTAAAAAAAGCCCAGATGCCTTCCACTTTAGGTTTAACATCTTTTACCTTTGCATGTTTCAAAGGGGAGAGTAACAAGTATGTTTGCCGTGTCCTGCACAGCTCTGCGCACAGTCATCCAATTTCTCAAATAATATTTAAATTAGTTTCAAACCTTGCAATTACATTTTCCCCTGCAGTAAAGTAATGGCATTTTTATCTTAATTTTACTTTCCCATCTATAACAGTAGCATTACTTCATGCTCTATCCTTCACATTAGACTTGGGATGTGACAAAATTATGTAAGTCTGGAATTATCATTGAGGAAACGTACTGTGCTGCATCACACAGTTCAATTTAGATTAGGAGAATGAAAATAGTGTTTGGCAGAAGTGAAGAGAGGAATCCAGTTTTGAGAGTTAACACACTAGATGAAAATTGTGTGCAGTATGGACAAACAATTCTGAATCATCTGTAAAGATGTTTTAAATGCAATCACTGATTCCCACACCCTCTGTTTGCATATTGGGAATGTATTATCAGATCTTTAGCTTAACCCCTGGCTAGGTAGCTGGGCTCATGGAACTTGGCACTGTCAGAAGGGCCAAGTTTTCAGTAGTGGGAACTGCTGAATGGTCAATCAGAACAGATCAGCGAGACTCCAGTTCTGCATATGCTCTGCTTGGAAACTCTGCCTGTTTCCAAAACTCTTCGTGGGAGTTAGGACAGAGGCCGAGACCTTTACTTCAGCGTACATATGTTTCAGAACTGGACCTCTGTAACCCTTCTTTGAAAACCTTGACCTATGGATTTGTTCAGTCTCTGAAGGAATGGGATATATAATTCATACTGAATTCTTCTATATGCAGTCACATCTCATTATCTGATGTGACCTCTGGAGTTATTTCATGACAGGTAAAATCAGTGTCCTCCTCCCACAACAAAATGTCAAGGGGGTACAATTTCCACAAGATTTTTTTTTTTTTTAATATTGAGCTCTTTCCTTATCTCGTTCCTGACAATTTGTTTCTTACATCTTTACAGGGAGAAAAAAAATCAATAGCTAGAAACGTATCATAACATTGCAACAACAGCAGTGATAGCTAGTAGAACAAATGCCAGAAGTCCTGCAAAGTTCCTCTGAAAGTCTGCATTTGTAGATCTCTTTACCTCAGTTTTTTTCCAGTCTTTCTCTTTTAATTGCAGTTTGATGAAACTTTTATATCTAATTCTATAATACACAGAGATGTAAATAACTAGTAGTTATTTATACTAGTCTACTAGTAGGTATTCTCTGTTTTCAAAAAATATTTACTGGATTGGGCCCTGATACTCCCAGGAAAATTTGTCAAAATCAACAGACAAGATAGAAAATAATTCTCTTATAAAAGTAGCACGGCAGAAGCAAAGAGAAAGAATAACATTGGCTGGTCATACAGACATGCAATGAGACAAGAGAACTGATCTAATCAACTGTATGAAGAATCCCATGAAACAAAAATATACATGTGAATATTGGTCAGAATCATTTAGGATAGACAGTTAATAGCTGTTATTCAACAGCTCTTCCAGCACATACTCTTTTAGAGGTTTTCAAGAAATACCACTTTGTCTCAACCAATGGCACCAAAACTGGTCCAAGGCTTAACAGATGCAAAGTAAGTAGTTACTGTCTCCACAATAACAGAAGTCGCAATTGTCTTATTGCAATTTTAATTATTACAATTCCATTTGTATTCATCATTTTGTTTGCAACATTCCCAGACTTGTAAGTGTGGCTGTAACGTACCAAGTATATATGCAAGAACTTGCAATTGGAAAGTCAATCATCCTCAGAGTCTCGGACGAAGGTTCCTGTAAAGCAGCCTACTAAATATATTTTCTTCTCACGTGCTAACTTCATCCAGAAACAAACAAGAATAACTATGAGAACAGATAGCAAATGGTGATGGGAGTGTATTGTTAGGAAGTGACTTACTTTGGCTTAGGAACTTATTCCATCCTAGTGTGTCATATCACTTTGGGTAGGGGAAGTCTGGAAAGGTCTAAGAGAAGATATTGCATCGTAATGATTTATAAAACAGGTTATAAAGTGAGGGAAGAAAGTTTACTGGTGATTTGGAATTATTCAGGGTATAAAGACAAGGGCAGGTTGTAAAGAGTTGCAGAAGACTTTAAGAAATATTATCATTAGGCAGTCAAATAAGAGACGGAATTCAGTTTTACATAAAATAATGCATTTGGTCAAAATGTGTTTGGGATGGTTGTTACCACTCAGGAAGGAGATGTGAGGTTCTGTCCTAAGCTCACTGCTTAGTAGCCATCTAACCAAACCCAGAGTTAAGAATTATAGGAAAAAGAAGAGAATACAAACCAGAAAATATTGTTATGCCACTGGAATGAATTTGTTAGTTCTCCCACACCCCGCCCATGGTGTGCAGTTTTGATCCCCTAACGCAAGACACATAGAACTAAAAAACATTCAGGGAAAGGCGGTGGGAATGATCAGAAGTCGGAAACAGTTTCTGTCTGAGGCAGGACTGACTTGATGAGTGTGCTGCAGCCCAGGCAGAGCTGATGCAGGGGGAATATGGCAGAGATTTGCGGAATGATGGGAGATGCAGAAAGCATGGTTATAAACCGGTCATTGCCTCTGTCAGCAGGACAACAAGGGCATTGCAGTAGGTATTACTCCCATAGAAATCCTTTCCAAAGGATTTTGTGGAAGCAAAAATTTTACATGGATTCAAAGGTTACTGGACAAGTTCTTGGAAGAGAGGTCAGGTGAGGAGAACTAAATAACAATCCACATCAGTCTCAGGAACCTCCCTGAGCATAAAAGAGGCAAAGGCAGAGTGTACTCGTGGGAGATACCATAAATGCTTGCTCTGTTTTCGCTTTTCCCTCGACCTGTGTTCGTGGCCACTGCTAGGGATAGGGTAATGACGGGCCATTTTTCTTATCCAGTATAACCATTTGTAGGTGACCAGAATTTGTTGTCATGCTGTAAATCTTATTTGTGCAAGCACTATTTCTAATCACAGTTGCACAAAATGGAAGCAACGTGAGTATGGCCAGGTTTTCTTTATTCTCTGAGACTATTAGTGTGTTTATTTACACTTCACAGGCAGATGACTTTTTTTAAGAAATTACATTCCAACAGAAAAAGAAATTAATTATTTAAGGTGCTGCTCAAGTACCTGAAAAGTAAAGCATTTTAGGTGGAAGTGAATTTTCACATCTTTGGATACCAAAATCCACAGATGTTTCCGAAATGTGCACTGAAAAAAGTTTCAGACCTGTAAACCATCACTCCAGACCAAATGACAATCTCAGAAATATTTGTGCAAGGTGCTTTTACTTCCTTGCCTGTTTTTAACTCAGCTCTGGCTATTTCTGATGCATAAATAAATGGATGTATTTATACATCATACATTACTGCATATAAAGATATTATTACTACTTACAATGCAAGTAAACAAAAATGAAGTGAGACCTTGCAGTTACAAAATGTTTAATTCATGAAGCTCAATGAATTATTTTAAACAAGAGGTGTGTTCTACTAAAGAATGTAAAATTACTTCTATCAGTAAACTACTTAAACTCCTACATTCGACATCTGTGGTATTACTTTTGGGGCATAAAAATACAAAGAAAAACATAAAATCAGATACTTGAAGTATACTCCTTTAATTTCTTGTTGCCTGGAACATCTGTCTTCTACCGCAAGCTGAGTTATACACCCTCTGTTTCCATAGCACATCATTTAAATGCGAGTCAGAAAAAGAACACTACTTGGAAACTTTAAACATAACTTTGCCATATGCTGTCCGATTACAGCATCTTCTTCATTGTTCTCAGCTCAGTAAATTCACTGAGCAAGAGTTTATTGGCAAGCTACAAGATCACTAGCAATTTCATTTGTTTAGAGATATTCATAATTTCAATTATTTACAAGCACTACACATCAACTGCCAGAGGTATTTAGACTTCTAAATGGGGCCCAGAAGGATCATTTTAATAACACTCGGATGATTAGCTGAACAAAGGCCCTTTTTCTCTTAATTGCTTGCAGGCACAGAGTGTGATAAAGTGCCTTTACAAGCTTGTCACAGAATTGGGTGCAAATGATGTAGCAATATTACACAAATTAGCTGGACAACTCCCCCCCCCCACCCCGAGTTTTATTTTTCTTTCTCAATAGAGTCAGTAACATAGTCTACCTAAGCACAGAAGCAAAGACCATTTAAACCAAACACTGCTTCGGAAGCTGGGCACACCACAGAGTGACTCTGGTCGGTGACAGCTCCGCACCTATGTTGTCTCCTGGTTTTACTTCCCATCTATTTAATTATTTGCTTTACATAAAACCTCTGGTGAAATTAGCAATGTGCATGTCTCAGAATGAGCCTTCCTTGGTGGTTTGCCAAAGCAGCTGTGAATGATTTATGAGCTCTGGCTGGCAAATCTGAGTGACATACAAGCATGTCCTATGTCTGCATGTCCACGGCCAGAGCAACTGTTCACCATTAGAATGGAACAAAATATTTGGGCCAAAATTTATTTTCCTATGAAAGGTGCAGGTTCAGCGACACTGACTGAAGTGCTTTCCAAATGTGTTTTAGTTTCTTTAGTCTCTTCCATCTCCTTCAAAATTATGAAAAATGGCATAACTCTACTCCTCTGCATAGGGATGCAACAATTTCATTGTTACCTCAGGACTCTCCCACCTCTTTGTATCCATTTCTGGTTTTATACTTGGGTGGCAAGCTCTGTCAAATAGATAGACATTGAAAAAAATACACAGTACCTGACAGAAAGGGGCCCTGATTGCTGCAGTACAGATAAAACACGATTAACGGAAAGAAGGGATTGGGGTGGTAATGCAGGGGAATAAAAATAGCATGTGAGTGGAGTGTAGAATAGCCAGCTGCTATTGACTGATGTGAGTGTGGTAATTAAAGGCACTTAACGAACAGAAGGATACGATCAAGTTT
The DNA here is from genome assembly GCF_000690535.1 of Cariama cristata. Classification (NCBI taxonomy): domain Eukaryota; kingdom Metazoa; phylum Chordata; class Aves; order Cariamiformes; family Cariamidae; genus Cariama; species Cariama cristata. The sequence goes on along the minus strand of NW_009614482.1, from coordinate 111,777 downwards.
TCTTTATGTGGGTGCTAATTTCTGCCTCGAGTTCAGGTGCTTGGTGGTAAAGTCCTCGTGGAAGTACAGAAAGTCCGGTAGAGCCAGTGCAGAGACTACGTGCAGTTGGAGGTCTCCAGAAGGAGAACCTGACTGCTCGAGCGAGGGGGACAGGACCCCCCTGCCGGGGTACACACCCCATCCCCAACTTTCATATGGAGGTCTTACAGCAGGGGTGAGGATTTCCCTCCATGTGTATATCGGGTGGAAAAGTAGTGCTGAATGCCACTGACCCTTGTAGCCCGTCTGCTACTTGATGCAAAAACCTGCTGGTTTTGTACTGGTGGGTGCTAATGGCAGTCAGCGTGTTATGGTATGGTGGGTATGCTGCAGAAATGGTCATCATGGAGGCAAATTCACTTTTACTATGGAAAGGAATTTGAGAAGAAAGCAGATTTTCAGATTAAGTCATGAATTGAACCATCTCCCAGCAGAAACTGGCTTAATAGAAAGAATGTAATGCAAAAGTATACCTAAATTTGTCTCTTAAAATGAGAGAAATTATTTTTCTTTTCATTTTCTGTCTCAGATATGTTGCATACTGTTCTAAATATACTAGAGGATCCAAGGGAAAATAATAAAATCAGTGAGATTTTGTTCAAGGATACAAAGTAAGGGTTCCTGGAAACTTAAGTTATTTGTTGGTTTGTTTTGGGTTTTTTTTTGTTGTTTTTTTTGCATTTAACATATTACACGATATTTCTTGTTGGTTTGGTTTTTTTTTTTTTTTTGTTTTTTTGTTTTTTGTTTTTTGTGTTTTTTTTTTTTAACATGCAGTCATAATAATCAGTTATACTTATCTGATGTGATATGCTGTGAAGTGGCAATGGTGTACCTAATGATATTTTGTGAGGTTTATACAGCAAAGTTGATCATCACAATATTCCTAATGTTTTCATGCAACTGGGACACATTTTCTTTTTTCTTTTCAGCATGCATAATTCAAATATTACTTTTCTCTTTTATGCAATTCTCTTGCCAAGACTGATAGACTGTAGTCTTTTCAAATTCAATATCAAAATCCTCTCTTGGACTTATTTCCCATTTACTCTTGTTCATTAAGGATATGGTTGATCTTGTTGAAGATTGAAAGAAATGTCGTTTCAGCCACAGCCTCATGAATAATGCTCTGGGTTTACACAACCGTAATTCAGTTAGCTCTTTCAAAAGCAGAGGTTAATAATCATGAGAACCTGGAAGTTTTCTGTGAGTTAATTGGTGCTTTAACATTGCATAACACAATAATATAAATGAATGGAAAGAAAGGAGAAACAGCTCAATAGCCTTGCTAATGTTTTCAGAAACAATGTTTTCCTTTCATCTTCAGCCTGAAATCCAGCCAAAAGTTGCAAACCAAAACAACAACATAATGATGCTGTAATGATGTAGTGTTTCTTGTTTAACAAGTAGGCAAAATTTCAGGGTTCTTTGAATAAATATCAGTGCTGTTGTACTTTGACAAGTGACAAATCTTGAGATGCCTGTTAGAACTTGACCCTGGCTCATCATCATTTGCAGCTGACAAATATTTCACTGATGTGAACAACAGGAAGAAACACATCCTCAGATGTTTCCTCACAACCCCTTGCAGGGTTGGGAGTGCGGCGGGAGATGCCCACCACAAACCCCTCTTTGGTAGCGTGTCAGGGGTTCTCAGCGCATTCCTGGTCCCTGCACGTCTCAGCTGCTGTGGGAACAGCACAGGGGGAGGACAAGATGCCCAGCTCCCCAGAGGGTCAGGCCTCTGTGAGGTTGCAAACAAGAAGTCAGTGCCTTGTTGATGTGGTATCTGCCTCACCGAAAAGTGCTGGTGTCAGCCCACTGTGAGGCAGGGCTGCCCCTTGGGCTACGTGGGCAGCTACCTGTCATTGCAACAGTGTTTTGGTTCATCTTAGGAGGGAGCACCTACTGGAGTGTTTCCCTTTATGGCATCAACTTCACAATTCCTTGTATCTAGCTACTGGTGCAAGTTCTTTTTCCCCTTATTCCCAATATAATACAGATTCCTCATTAGAAATCTGGAATTTGGATAGCATGCAATATCATTCAAATTAATCACAGTTTTACATGGCTTCTTTATCTTCTGTTCCTTTAGGTTTCCTGGCAGAGAACGCACAGGTAAGACATTACTGCTGCTGCAGGGGAGACGGCAGCACTTCTAGAGAAGATTCTTGCTTTTGCAAGATCACGTGGTGTTCCTTTGTTTGAGGTATTGGTAACTTTACAGTCAAACAGTTGGATCCAGGCATTTAGGACAGGCAATGTGGCCCAATATTTTCAGAATGGGTTGTCTTTATAATTATGGAAGTGTTGTTAAATCGTTTTGCATCGTTAATGGTCTGAAAGGTCTTCTAGCTGGGGTGTAGGTAGGTGTTTTTCCAAGAACACAAACACAGGCTGTAATTGAGATGCATGCCTAGAAGTTTGATTATGGTCTTTTATCTTATGTAAGGTCAGTTCAGTAATTAACCAGCTTCTTAATACAAAAAAATCTAACCAGCACATATCCTCCATAAAAATAATTTTCCTACTCTAAATAAGGGACCTAATATGAAAAAGTTTAGAATGTTTTAATGAGTTTTAATCTAGAAAAAAAATCAGAAGCTGCTATTACATTTTGTCACAGTAAATTACGCCCATAATTAAAAACTTTAAGTTTTTCCCCAAATCAACTCAGAATTAGGTCCTGTCCATCATATGTTACATATATTTTCTGACCCACTTACATACAAATATGTAAAATTACTTAATTTATTGAGGAATTAATCGTTATTTTCCATTACTGAAAGGCATGATTAGAGGGAGGTTCCTCTTTAAATAAGCAGGAATAAATCTAGTTTCTTCATATTAAGTCTGCAGTTATTTTAGGATGTGCTTAACTGCAGAAAATTATATTCCCTATATCTTTTCAGACAGTGGAAAGAATGTGTGTTTGCTTAAAAAACAAGGCATGCCAGTGTATTAGTGTTGAGTATAAGGCCCACAGAACCCCTGTAAACTGATGGAGAGAAATTCCAATTAGAAGAAGGCATAGACCTGGAGGAGATGGAGCAATCTGTTTAGCAGGCAGAAATTATGTCGATCATTTTTATAGCTTCAATGCACTGTGGCATTTTTCAGTTTTATTATTTGGCAACAGACACTGGCGTTTAGGCAAAGGGCTTTACTTTCCCATGTTGAGTTTTGGAGGAAAGATACCAAAGTAGCATATACGTGTGCAGCTGTTAGAGTATTATTTTTGCTACAAATGCTCTCGTGGAAGATCTTAGAGAGAATGTCAAGCATCTTTGTGAAAAATTAGATGTTACCTCTGATCTGCTGAATGATTCCTATCACTGAGTTTGAAGTTGGGAGGACCTGCATGGCCCATGCAAGCAGTGGAGGATGCGAAGTGCGTTCAGTAGCAGTGTTCCCTGAGAAGCCAGGAAGAGAATTCCAACTTTCCTGCCATCTCATTACTTCCTTGACGTGCAGGTAATCTTGGATTTCAGGCTCAGGAATTTTCTCATCCCCCTTTCAATGAATCGCCTTAGTCCACAGGTCAGGGTAGCCTGCCTTAAACTACTTCATTTACACATGAAATGGTATAATTTGTTGGGGTTTTTGTCCCCCTCACAGACAGTAGCTCTGCAGATAAGTAAGTTTTTTCCTTTGCTTTCTAACATAATCCCTAATGGAGGAGAGTTACAAGAAAACTTTTCCTTTTTGGGAAATATTTGCTTAATCTTCTACATGCAGGAATTGTAAAAACACTCCTACTAATTTTAACCGAAGAGTATGATTAGAAAAAAAAGTTGCCTCTGCTATACAAATGTCTTGGAGCAAACAATCGTCATTTCTCCTCAGGATTATTAGTCACTTTTGAACATTTGATCACATATCTTTGTATAGTAATAATCTATGCTGTCAACCAAACAGCTCTCAAAATTTTAACAATGAGAAAGAATGTGTGATTCTATTCACAGCTCAATGCTAGGTTATAAATTGTTTAAGTCTGAACTGCTATGAACATTATAGTAACAAAACAATAAATCCTATTTGGACATTGCAGCAATCTAGATTAGAATTCTTCTGATAATATTTCACACATCCCATAGCCATCTATATGCTAATGTTTCCAACAAATTATCAGATGTTATTCTACACAACCTTTTTTCTGTAAATGACCTGTCATATTCATAATGGCATCTGCATTTGGTGGCAGTTTTTATTTTATCTAGCAAAAACTGCAGGTCCATAAAGAAACTAATTATATAGTTTCACGGTTGATAATATGGTTTCTAGCTTTATAACTAGCAATATGCAAACTGATTCAGTGCAAAAAAATTATCCCTAAACTCAAGGGATTTTCAGAGAGCTGGACCAGTTTTATAAATGACAGACAGAATTTCATAGTTATTACTCTAAGGCATCACTTTTTGATCTCTTCTGACGATCTCTGAATAAAGTTTGTTCGTACATTCCACATTTTCGTCCAGTATTTCTATTTCACACCACATTTACTTTCTAAGCTTATACTGCAAAACCGAAAAATAACTAGAACTATAGACACTCTCTTCTCCTCATATGCAGAACAAAGACAAATATTTCAAGGCTCCCAAAATTAATCTAAGAATTACATCTAAAAAAATCAAAAGGACTGTCCTGATCAGGGGTGGAGCAGGAAGCAATACCATAGCTATAGGGTGAGCATGAGCTGTAAGGTTCTTCTGACCTCTTTGCAACACTCTCAGACTCAGTTCAAACACAACAGCCCAAGGCCAAGTAGCTCCTTTCTCAAAAGTGTAATGATATGCTCAGACATCAAGTTAACATAATATGCATAATTTGGCACCTGCATCTCTTTTCTTCTGGTGTTGTCAGTGTCTGATTACAGTGATAAAACCATCATCTTCAGAAGAAAACATTTTTATTCACCTGAAAGTTCACAGGATATAAACATTCCTATGTATGCACATTTGCCCTTAATCCTTCCTTGATGACTTTTGACAGATCACTTTAAACTAGCTAATTCTGTCTCTGGCTGGAAGAGACGGAGTACTTGGAGCACAGTGCTTCCTTCCAAGGATTTCCACTGAATCCTGATGAACATTCAGCCTCTCTGCCCTTAGTAAACTTTACTATTGAACCCCAGAGCCTCCTTGGTAGAGTAACCCTTATCAGCTGTATCTTGGAGAATTCCCTTGTTATCAGCTCTTCTTCATCTGTCTTTAAGACGTTGAAATACCTGTGTCAATCTTGTTTCTTTACTACTGTTTCATTTCCTATTGACTTCTCTGCGATAGCACTCTTTGGACACAGGATCACCAAAAATACTGTGATAGACCTTGCTTGATTTTTATTTTCTGTTAAGGATTGAAGTTTGCTTATTCAGGACGAAGAATAAAAATAAGAATGAGGGTAGGTCAATTTACAGTTAACTAGTAGACTTTACTTAGTCTATTCTTATGCTAAGATAATACTGTTTGGTAAATCAACATATGGAAAGTATTTATAAACATGACACACTGATTTCCCACATGCTTCTCAGCAACGCAGTACGTGAATAATCCACTTATAGTTCTCAGGCCAGCAGAATTCATAGTTCTCCAGCAAACCTGAGCTAACGTTAACAACTGGTTTTACAGATCCAGATCTTCTGAACATTCCTCTTCCTGATACTTTGCACAACCCCAGGCCTGCCTTTGGAATTTTATCGTTACATCCTCTGTTCTCTTCTGAGGTACTAAGATCCAGGATCACTTTTATGTGAGTGGCTGATTATGGGTTTCGTTGTTTAAATGTCAGAATAACACTTTAAAAATACTACTTGGTAGGAATTTATCACTTTACACACCATTATTTATCTTTCAAATAAAAAATACATGAATTGTTAATTCCCAGGGGCATCAACAGCATATAAAATATCAAGCACAATATCACCTACTTAGAGCCTCCAACTGTTACAACAATGCAAATGCAAGCATTGAGTTGCACAAAACAAAACTGAAAGACTTTTTTTTTTTCTAGTTGAAGTAGATACCAAGTTTGTAATCACTAGTAGTTATAATTCTGTTCCCCAGCTAAGGAATATATAATAACTAGACTAGGCTAAGTCTATTCCACGGAAAGTTTGTAAGCTTGTTTGTAAGTTTGGTATCACCTTGCTGATTTTGGGTCTAGTCCTTGTGCTAAATTCTACTGTGATTGTCAGATCTGTGCAGTCACAGCCTCTTTGATGGTTACCTCATAGCTCACAGGCTGGCAAGGCACTTTCTTTGTTATTGCTATCTGTTGTGAAACTGATGGATGAAACTTGTGTCTCCATATAACTGAGGCATAAAACAACTCATTGGTCTATTACTTTTTAACTAGGTCTGAGATTTCAGCAGATGGTCAATATGCACAATGCATATTCTACAGCCATTGGAACAAAGAACATCAATAAAAAGAGCCTCATTGCAGTAATTCACAAATGTATTCTCCTTCTTTTCTTAAGATGAAGACATCCTAAATTTATCAATCATTTTGAGTTTCAGAGGCTTACTCTGAGCTTCGTCACGCAAGCTAACTTGTTTCTATTGTATCTTGGGGAGCACTTTAAGCAAAGCAGCTCTCACCTTGCACTATTTCATTTTGCTTTCTTTTCTACTCCTCCCTGAAAGGAACTGTCAAAGCCATTTCCAGGGGAAAAAAGCAGTCTAGATTTACTTCCCTTCAATACACTGATACAGTAGATAAACCCAGCAAAATTAAACAAACTTAATAGGAATCTGTGGATAAAAAATTATGTTTTTGAAAAATCTGTTCTAAGTTTAAATATAGAGATATTTTGTGCATAGTAATCCATATATTTAGTAATTATTTTTCCTGATTATTTTGAAAACGAAATGATCGACTCCGGAAAAAAGCCCGAATACAGCAAGAGAAAAAGAATAGATCTCTTTGTTGTAGTATTTGTCAGGAAGCAAGTGAGTCAACTAACAATGCAAAGGTGACTGCATCTACATCAGCTGAAATCAGATAAAAGATTCAAGGTCATGCTTAAAAATATGGTCACATGTGATACCATTGTTTGATGGATTATTTAAATGAGGAGAGAAAAGGAGCAGCGTGATGAAAGGATAAAACAATGTGAAAGAAACTAAGTGTGAAGTAAAGGAACAGACAGATAAAAGGCAGAGGAAAAAAGACCCCAACAAATCCCCAGAAATGGAAAAACAATTACAGATAAAGATGTAACACGAGACAAAAGGACAGAAGTGTAATGTACTTGGAACTTAATAGAAATATGATGGCACATACAGCATGACGGAAATTCTCTTTTTTGTATTCCTTTCATTGGAATGGTGTATGTAATTAATTTTCCCTTTTTGAGATAAAGGCTTTACCTGTATTTCCTGTCTGGCTTTCCTAATAAAGATTATAGTTTTCTCTTTCACTTTAAGACTGTTCCAATTCACACTAGTGTCAAACATTTTCTTCTTTTCAATACCTCTAGGACTTTTTATTCAGGATCTTGAACATTTGCATCAGATCACAATCCAGTTATCCCGATATCCCATCTTCTACAATGACCACTTGAAATTGAAATGGGGGGAAAATAAAAGTGCAGGATCAGCCTCTGCTTGCTGTCTTCTGGTCTCCAAGCCTAGGGATTCCTTAGTCGGACAGTGCATCCACACATTTATGCCTAATAGCAATTGACAGATTCATCTTATCCTTTTGGTACCAGTAGCATCTTGCAGCATTGAGTTTCATAATCTAAAGGCACATTGTATGAAAACAATACATTTTTTTTTTTATATATTGTAAAACTACTCTCTCTCCTTTAAATCTAGAGTTGTGATTAGTGAAATTCACTCCCTAGTAATCTATCCATGAACTTCATGACTTTGTATACCTTTATATTCCCCCTCGTTTGTCTATTTCCAAGCTGAAAGGTCCTAGAGCATTTTATCTAGGGGGTTGTCTCGTTCAGAGAGAGGGAGGCCGAGGGGCACCTCATTGCTCTCCGCAGCCTCGGAGGAAGGGATGTGAAGAGGGAGGTGCTGAGCTCTGCTCCTGGTACCCAGGGACAGGACACGTGGGCATGGCGCAAGGCTGTGCCAGGGGAGGTTCAGACTGGACATGAGGAAGCATTTCCTTACCGAGAGGGTGGTCAGACCCTGAGACAGGCTTCCTGGAGAGGTGGTTGGTGCCTCAAGCCTGTCAGTGTTTAAGAGACATTTGGACAATGCCTGTAATACTATGTTTTAACTTTTTATCATCCCTGAAGTGTCCAGGTAGTTGGACTAGATGATCATTGTAGGTTCCTTCCAACTGAAACTAAACTATTCTATTCTATTCTATTCTATTCTATTCTGTCCTGTCCTTTCTGATCTTATCCAAGCCTTTACATTAAGTATCTCTTATTTTAACTGGACTTCATGCAAAAGTCGATTTGCTCCTCCATCCATAACTTCATTGTATCTGGCGTCCCTCTTTGTTCACATTTTACGTTCACTTCTTTCATCATTTAACTCCAGGGTGATTGGTTCTTTTGTGATACCTGCTTCTCTTACGAACAGTGATTTACTCTTCTATCTAACATCCACTTCTCCATTTCTTATTACTACCTAGTTTCATTCCATCTCCAGATGCTCTGGCATGGATCAAATGTTACTATCTTTCAGGCAATGGCACCAGATCAAAGCCATTCCCGTAGTTCAAGATGCAGCCTAAACCAGTTTGCTTTTTCTCAGAAATCCCTGTGTAGCAGTCTCCAAGCTCACTTCCTTCAAACTCACGACCCAGTATTGGCAAACACGTAGGAAAGGACAGTCAGTTTTTTTGGTGGATGAAGGACACCAGTGTAATCCCAGAGGGATCTGTGTAACAGACTGTCCTTTAATATCCTTAGAAAAGGGGTTGGAGAACTTTGCTGATGATGCGAAATTTCCCAGAATGGTACAATGAGTCCTGACCTAGAAAAATTGCAGTGGATCTCTGACAGTAAGTGATAAAATTCAACATGAATAAAGTATGCAGATGGGAAAAACAATCTCAGCTTTGCACAGTGATGGTTTTGAATTATCTTTATCAACCAGGAACAAGATACTGGGTTTCTAACAACTTTTTGAAAAAGTTACCTTAGTTTCCAGCAATACTTAAAAATTGTAAATAAAATGCCATTGTCCCCAACCACCCCAAATCCCTTTCATTGGTTTAGTGACAATTTTGAAACACTAAGAAAGATTTTGGCCTAACTCCTAGAAATTCTGATCCCCACATAGGCTCTATGTTGATCTGCATGCTTGTGTCCAAGATTCAGTAAGGAGGATAGCAGCTGTATTTTGACATTTGATTGTCATCAAATGCCAGGCTACCTCTTGCAGGCCTGGCTGTGGCAGGGATACTCTCTGCAGAAGGCTGCGGTATTTTGACAATCCAAGCCCTTGCTAGATATTGCCCACTTCCCTTCAAAACCTGTTTCGTGTTTTGGGTGAGAGTAGGATGGCTGAGATACTCTTGGATTTGCCCTTCTCTCTCTTTCAGACAGTCCATGGACCAGTTTGTAGCACACTACAGATTGGTAAGTTCTCATTTTTTGTCCATTTTTTAAACATTACTGTCTAAAATTTTCTCCAAAAAGGCTAAGTGTGGGGATATTCTCTTCCTACTTCTCCTGTTATACATCCCATACCTTTTTTCCTCTCTGGATGGAACCACAAGATTCTTTTATCTTAGAATTTATTAATCATCTCTCCTCTTTCCCAGATACTGGATGTCTGTTGATCATCCAGATATCTGAGAAAGTACAAAGGCCTTTGAAGGTCTTCGCAGACCAAACATTAAGATACGAAGCATGGTGCAAAACTACAACATCAGTATGCAGGTTTAAGTCAAACCATCACTGCTGGTGCCCAAAGGTGAACCATTTGTTTCCTTCGATAGAAGTACAAAGGCAGGGAGCAGATATTTTCTCTTCTGCTGTTGTATGTGGAGAACAGTTTTGGGATGAATAGCCATCCTACCTGTGTATATAGGCATAGATGATAAGAAACTGAGAGAGAGACTGTGACAAGTTGGTTCAGGACTTTTATTAGGGTGAATAAAAGTTGCACTCATGCAAGGGCGAACAGAACTTTGAATTCCAAAATGTCTTGTTAAGCTTATGATTTCTATTTGTATTTAAGTTTAATCAAAGTTTATGATTTTTGTTCTGCTTGTATCTCCGACATTAGTCTCAAATTCTTGGTTGTGCATTACACTTGTGTAATGATTCTAGTGTTATTGGCCTCTCCATGTTAACTGTATGAAACCATTTGTCATGGTTTAACTCCAGTTGGCAACTAAGCACCATGCAACCACTTGCTCACTCCCCTCCCACCTGGTGGGATGGGGGAGAAAATCAAAGGAAAAAAAAAAAGTAAAACTTGTGTGTTGAGATAAAGACAGTTTAAAAGGACAGAAAGGAAGAAAATAATAATAATAATTAGAATATACAGAACAAGTGATGCACAATGCAATTGCTCACCACTTGCTGACTGATGCTCAGTTAGTTCCTGAGCAGCTATCCACCCCTTCCAGCCAACTCCCATCAGTTTATATACTGGGCATGACATCATATGGTATGGAATAACCCTTTGGCCAGTTTGGGTCAGCTGTCCTGGCTGTGTCCCCTCCCAAATTCTTGTGCCCCTCCAGCCTTCTTGCTGGTTGGGCACGAGAAATTGAAAAATCCTTGACTCAGTATAAACTTAGCTACTTAGCAAAAACTGAAAACACCACTGTGTTATCAACATTATTCTCATACTAAATTTAAAACACAACACTACACCAGCTACTAGGAAGATAATTGTCTCTATCCCATCCGAAACCAGGACAACATTGAAGAATGCATGTTTTCAAGCTGTTCTTAATTTATGACTCTTCAGATTTTCTAGAAACCTTGTATATATTTACTGGGCTTTAAAATACTACATCAGGGTGCATAATCTGTCCTGGAATGTGGTTTAGTAGAGCAGTTATTCAAATACACAGAATGAGTGGACAGTTCACCCCGGGTAAATAACAGCTCTGAAAAGGTGAAGCTAGTTTCTATCAAAACATTAAATGCATACACACAATATTTCAGTATGTGCTGTTGTGTCGTGGTACCATCAGGTTCATATCTGCTCCACTAAATGATCAGGCTTGAAATACAACGTTGACCTGTAGCAGGACTTAGATGCCTTACAGGATAAAATACAGCTCAGAAATTACCTTCATCTTGTTTTTTTATTTGTTGAAATGTACATGGAACAAAATTCCAATCATCCAGTTAATTTACACCAAGGATTGTTTTAGCCCTCCATTAGCTGCTACTGCAAAAGTATTTTGCAAGCTTTTTAAATATTTTAGGCTGGTGGATATTCAGAATGTCACACAATCACAAAAAGACTAATTTTGCTTTCTTACATGAGCAAAACTCCCATTAAAATCAATTGGCATTTTGCCCACATTGGCTTGTCAGATCAGACATACAGCTGCCTACAGACTGAAGACTGTCAGTATGCATGTCATTCCCATTACAGAGCAACTCATTTAGTTTAAATTCCACTTATACTGTTAAAGATAAAAATTTAATCTAGGAATTAAAGATAACTTCAGTCTGATCGATATTCACATTATGTTCATGAAAGGCCCATTTCAGAAAAGCAGCATATTTAAAGGTAAGGAACTACTTGCATCCATTCCTATTCAAAACATGTCCAGTCTGTGCTGAACTGAGGCCAAAGAATGCTCTGAGATCCCCAAAGAGGCTACAGAAAGCAAAACCACACAGACATCCCCAAAAGAGTGCTTCAGTTCTATTTTTTCCATACCCTCTGGCTTGAGAGAAAATTATTTTACAGTTTCTCTCTCAATACCAGGACTTGGAGATTTTCTTTGGCTGGGCTTTCAGTGGTTGGGTGTATTCCCGAGAGATGACACAGGAGTTAAAAGTACATATGACCAGGGCAGCGAGACCTTGTACATACAGTACATATATATATATACACTTCTCCCTTTCCTTGAGAAAAGTAGACTAGGCTACAATTTTCTTCTTATACATATTCAAGAATAATATGCTGAAAAAACTATTTAATTTGGAGCAATCGATTGTCACCCCAAAGTCTTACAACACATTTTTAATATTGGAACCTCCTTCTGATGAAAAATGCTATGTGTTTTATAAAGAGAATAAACAAGATCTCACATAGATGGTGATTCTCTTCTACATCAGCCAAAGAGTCAGAAAAGAGAGAAAGCAATGCAAATTTGTCTGAAAAATCTCAAATAAATAAGACCTTTGAAATTGTGCCATCAGGCTTCAGAAACCTTTCAAGCATCAGATTAATGTTTATTCTTGTGATAAGAAAATGAAGGAAAGATCTTCTTGTTACTATGATTTCTTGCTGAAAAGCTTAACTGAAGTACCAGGTCTGTTCAGGGAAAATGCACAGTACAGAAATTATAACTAGCTAGGTTATAAAAGAAATCATAGCATTCAAAGTCGACACAACTGTCTCCTGAAGATGCCGGTAATTAAATTTCTTTTATCTGGTGGAAGAAGCACTGCTGGCTTCCTATAATGAACTCAACATCACCTCAAGGCTTTTAAATCTTAGCACTTTTACGGTCATGCATCAAAGCTGAAATTATAGATCTCGTGTATTTTATGATAGAAGTGAACACTGTGCATACATGATTGGACATCAGAGGAACCCCACTTGTAGGGTAGCTCCCAAAAAGAAAACGTTCTTAAAAGAAAATTTACTTGATGTATTAGCAATTGTGAATGAAATCACAGCAAAATAAGATCTAGAAGAAGCCAAGAATTTAATAAAAGACGAATCTCAGAACAGAATTTAAGCTTTTATGTGTGGGATTAAAAATTTCACTTTCTTGATTCCCTAAGCATCATTGACTCACTCAAGCAAGGTGGTATGGTGTATGCCCTGTGACTGCCATATTCATAGCAAGAAGCCTGGAAACTGTTTGCCCTGGCATCAAACTGGGATTCTCAACAGAAAATCCTGTACCGCTCCATAGAAATTGTTCCATTTTTGAATCCTGTATAGAGGAAGATCTGGGGTCCCAGATTTAGGGGCAACCCATGGACAAGGTTGTCCTGCAGTTTTTTACTCTGCAAACCGAGGTTCCCAAACAGTTCACTGTGTGTGACAATGGGAAACAGGGAAATCTCTGCTGGGAGCCATTAATTATTTGTCAGAAGGGTGGAGAAGCTGAAACAGTTCTCAAAAATTTTCATCTTTGATGAATCAACATACATAGACATTTTCCTAAATAGCCCTATAGTAGCTCAAACATGTTACTTCATCCCTGTGAAAATTTAACAAGCACCTACTTAGTAGGCCACATCATATAACATATGTAAATGTGAACTTATGAGAAAAAAAAACAAGGGCTGTTTGGGACTTGTAGTTGTGATCATGCTTACATATGAAGGAAAACAAAACAAAAAGATACGTTTAGTCTGACTCTAAACTGAAAAAAAGAAGGTGGGACAAACCAAAGAAAAAATGCTTTCACTTTATTCACAGTTCCGTCATGTAAATACCTGCTTATCCTGACCCAGAGCCCATCTGTGGCACAACTTGGATCTTTCTGACTTTGGATATTTTCCTTTTGAGACTTGTGCAAGTCTGCTTGAAGAATGATTAGACGAGCTGCTAACTTACTTATTTCCACTGATCTTTTTCCTGCTCCATAGTCCAACTCTTCCAAACCTTCAACACAGTAATATTTTGGCCTATGCAGCCCATTTCTTTTTCTTTTCCAGAATTCCTTTGCAAAAGGAACAGGTTATTACTTGCATTTAATTTATATAGGTAAATACTGTATTCAGCAATAACTTGGCCAGCTCAATGAGCAATGACAGCAATTCTTACCTCAGTTTGAAGCATTCCCAGATAAGTCGGGCAGCTGCCCTCCCAAATTGTGGCTCTCCCTCATGATTGTCAAAGCACTCTCAGCTGTGTTTCCAGCCTGGTGGGGAATCTCACTGATCACTTGCCTTGGAGTTTAAGGAAGAATTGCTTCAAGGTCCTGGGTGGGTTTTTTGGTCTTCTAAGGGGAACCAGAATAAGAATTCTGGGAGGCCAAAAATGTCATATCTCATCTGTCAATGGCTGCTTGACTCCTGCCTTCGAGGTGCACGTTCGTATCTCTGCTTCCTTCTCTGGGGAGAGGGAATGGGCGAGAAGCTGTACCTAGGCACCTTCTAACTCCTCAGCAGCTGCAGGTACAATAAACATAGGTAGATCTCTTGTCACAGAATCAGTCAATAGCAGCTTTATTTATCTTTTTACTCATGTTTACCTTTTATTTGGCTAAGTTTCCCCCAAAATTTGGTTTATGTCTTTTGTTTGTTTTGGCTGTTCTCTGGTTCTAAAATCACTGCAGTGTAAAATACCAGTATCTACCATTTGTCCAGGTAAGTCAGTCTCTTCGCAAAGTATTTAAAAACCAGGAAACCACAGGGGTGTACAGTCATGGTGAAGGTGGGATGAGGATAAAGAGGGATTTGTGCACCAGTGCAGCATCTTCCCTTGCAGGAGGGGTAGTGTGGCCTTCACTGAGCTGTGCTAATAGGAGGATTGCAGAGCCCTTGGTTCTCCTGCCTCCAGCAAACCTCTCCAAAGTTACAGGCTTAGTACTGCAGTCCAAATAAACTCCAGTAGTCTTGCTTGTGCTTCCTCTTAGCCTCCCTTCTCGCACCTCGAAATGCTGGGAAGGTGGCAGTCGAAGTAAGTGTTTACAATTGCTGTATGCAGTAAAAAAGAGTGCTCATTAGATATGTTCATTCTTTTCCTCTAACCCACGTATTACCTTTCTTTTTGCTTCAGCTTTGTAAATCTGCCCAGATACTTTGTTGGCATGGCAACAGAGAGACTTATTGCCCAGTTATGGAAAATGCTCACATGCCTCGGGTATCTGTCAGGTGTGGTAACCTGTTCTTGGTAGCCTGTTCCTTTTGTCTGCTTGTCCTTCCCCATCACTGCTGATCTGCTGACAGTCTGCTGTGTGCCCTTCTGCCGGTCTTTGTTTTGGGTAATAGTTGTACATGTGATTTGTGGATCAGTATCAAGAAGTTACCCCTCATCCCTATTGGGTGGGTTCTGTTTCGTACATGTTAGATCATTAAGCAGTCTCTTTACCTCATTGAATCTGTACTTTTGTGCTCCATCATCTTGTTTCCTATTTTTTTAAATGTAGATTTAAGTTCTTTGGAGCAAGGACTTTCTTTTTATCCTGTTTGTACATCTAGCTCAATGACATGTTAGTGTAACTAATTACACTGACAGTTAGATCCCAGGTGATTCCAACTGTCTGTGATATTTTGATTTAGTCATGTATTAAATAAAGCCAAATGTAGTTTGTCTTGTATGAGATGGTTAGCTTCTTGTTCACAGCTCTGTTGACCATGTTTCTGGCTGCAAGACAAGGAAGGTTTCTTATAATGTGATTGATACTTCTTCAGATTTTAATTCCCACCTTGTTTGTGCTAAGCATTGTTTTTGTTGGTTATTTTGTTTGTTTGTTTCTAAAGCACAATGTTATTAGCATCAGATCAACTATTTCTAAGTGTCTTTGTCATTAAAATATGCAAATAAAACAGATTAATCTCTACTTTAACTGCTTTCCTGAGAAATTTTGTCTCTGCAATGACTTTGTTTATCACAATATTTCTCCAACATTTGTTTTATCTTGTTTTGCATATACTTATTTACAGTATTCTACCCACAATGATCAAGGATGTGACCCAGTTTGCAGCTTTTTTTTCTCATATAAAGGGTTAGTAAGAAAGAAAGATAGAGAATACTGTATATGGCTACCCATTTAAGCAAAATAAAGTCTAATATATACATAATATGGTGTTACTTTGGCTATATTCAGACCTAAAAAAATACTTATTTCTTTACAATCAGGACTCCAGACAATGAGATAAACCAAACTGTGATTTCCAAAAAATTGATAAACGCACCCTAACACACAACAGAAAATAAAATGTGTATCTCAGTGACTGCAGAGTCTTCTGTTTTTTGTTTTTACCTTTACTTTGCATCTGCAGCTTATGCATCCATTCTTTGGACTCTGGCTCCTTCTTCAGCAAGAACTTGCCTTAGTGTTTCGTAGCAGTCAGGTGGTCTGTTGGCCTGACAGACATAAGCATGGGTCAACTAACAAGCCCCCTTTTTTCAGTTTGACTTTCATAAGGGGAATACATTTATTTTTTTTAAGGTGCTGCTTTAGCACCTAAAATTACATGGATGTTGTTGTTCCATTGGTTTGAGTTGCTGAGATTAGGCGGTAATGGCGCAAACAGAGATTGGGGATTCAACTAGGTTTGGTCTTTTGGTCCTTCAGTGATCTGGCAGAGCAAGAAAATTGGTCTCAAAAATCAAATGTTCTATGCTGTATGTTGATTAACATGGAAAATCTGCAGTCATATTAGAGACAAGCCTGCCCAGGATCTTTTGTTTTCCTTTCAAGTATGTAGCATGTTGTATTTTAATTTCCCCTTTAAACCCAGAGTGCTTTTCTCTTCATTGATTTTTCAAGCTTTCTAATCTGATAAATTTAGCAAGTTGCATTTTTAGAATGCATACATACTCTGACAGGTACATACAGACTCATCTGACATCGGTGATACATGCCACACATGACGTGCTGCCAAGTTTACAGTTCTTAAGCATTTGTATCAACTATCACTATTTAGATTTAAAGTAAGATTTAAAATAACAATTTTAGGCTGACTACTTGTCTGTCACATTAATTGCTTCACTGGAATTATGCTATTCTTCTTCCCTTTGTAGATATCTGTCATGTTGTACTATCTCCCAGATTTTTCATTTTTTCCTTTCTTCTACCTGCCGTTTACTTTTATTGCCACCAAAGGAAGATCACAAAATTGGTATAATTACTATTTTCCTTTTGTAGTTAACCCTAATGAGACGTTAATTTTCCTCATTAATATGGTGCATGAGACATTTCCTAGCAATGGGTTGTGTTTCACAGATAGAAATAAACCAAGTTTTCACTTTGTACTATAAAACATTCCAACAGAGTAAAATATTCAGTGCTGTTTTTTCCACAGTGAGAAGCAGACTAGCAGAAATTACTCTTTTTTTCTTTGCAGAAACTGAGTGATTCATGTACACTTGAACAGGTGCATTGACGTCTTGTGGCTAGTCGGGATTTGCCTCCTTTGCCCTTTAGGAAGTCCACTACTCCTCTCTGCATGACAGTTCTGTCATTCTGGTAAGAAACTTCCCAGAGACAGATTTTAACTGTAGAAGTTAGAGTAGAAGATTTTGTGTTTCAAACATAGATGGCTTACCACAGTGAAGTATATGAGCAAAAGGTTCATGTTTCCTTTTCCTAAGCACACAAAAATGTGCTCCCAGTCTTCCACCCTCCTCTTAATGCGTTACATTGAACAGAATTTTTCCAGCAATTTGCTAAAAGGATCTGTAGGCAGCTATTCCAGGTGCCCTACAACTCCAGGGCAACTTTACAGAAGGGGAAGCATGGGAAATTGTCTCAATCTCAATCTCCATCAACATCAGGCAAAGAGCTGTGTCTTCACAGGTCTTCTGACACAACAGTGTACGAACAGTCACAGAATCATAGCATGGTTCGAGTTGGAAGGGACCTTTAAAGGTCCCACTTTCCCTTTTCAGTGACGACCATGTGGACTCTGTACGAGAGGATCTCGCAGACCCCAAGGAGAAGGAGGCATGACTTTTTCCACCTCACAGAAGGTGAAGTGCGGTAGTCTGTAACCTCCTGCTCTGGACCGCGCACTAAATGGGGAAGGCGACCACAGAGCCCCCAGCTCCAGGCCACTACTAAGGGTACGTGGCTTTCCTTTCACTGGTTCCTCTAACCTTAGGGGGAAGTGTGAATATTTCCCTGTCTTCTTATATCGGTTGGATACTTGAGGCAGTAATCAAGACAGATTAAGGAAGAAGAACCTGAATTATGCTTTTCCTCTGAAATGAGGTGTTGCCAGGTGATTACTCTGGGCAGTGTACATACTGCTAAACCTTAAGCGCCTCAAATAGCGATCTTATTTACAGATCGCTTTGAATGCATCTCAACTGAAAGGGAGAATTTACACCAGTTTACACTTTGCATGATTTGGCCATAGCATTTTGTAAATCAGACCAGGGCCATTTACATTGCAATTTATTACCCCAAGTGGGTTTTTGAAGGAGGGTCTCGCTCTCCTTCAGTTATGAATGAAGCCGAGGGAGCCAGGCTAGTTAAGGTAGATGTCCAAAACCTGGGGGTGCATACATTCTGCTTCATAGTTCTACACACACGGGCTGGTCAAGAGCAGACCTTTGATTATTTAGTTTGCTACATTTAAGACTTCCTTCTTTCTCAAGTACCTTTCTGTCTTTCATCTTATGCTTATATTGGCAAGAATATATTATGAAACATCCTTGGGGAATACACTATACTATCTAACTATCAGGCCATGTGACATCATAAGAGAAATCATTTCAACAGGAGAATTCCGATGTTTTAATGATTGTTACTCCTTTCAAGTTTTCATTGTCCATCAAATTTATTTTTTAACATTGATTAAGAGATCTCAAGCTAGCTTACTACAGCATCCTTTTATTTTCCTGAGATAAAAGTGCTTTCCCCACCTCCCCCCACCCTACTCCCCAAGATTGTGAGTATTTCTCGTTAGATGTCGACTACTTTTTAGTAGTTCAAGAATGATCAAAGTTATCTGACAACATTGCTGCGGAGTTGCTCAGCACATTAGGACCCAATCTCTGTATAGCTGCACCAAATCTAACTGATGTTAATTAGATTCAGTGTTAATCTAATGGTAAAATTTTGTCCCTGGAACCCATAAATCTGAGTTCTCAGGAAAAGTTTCTGTTGTGTGAAACAAAGTGGAAATGGCAGCTTTGAAGAGAAATTCATACAGTTCTTGATATTTTTATCCCTCCATCTAACAAAGTGCCATACATGGAGATTGTTTGCACTCTGTGCATGTGAATCAACTTCTTCCATAAAGCAAAGGGAATAACTCTGTTTTCCATCAGAGGCAAGAAAAGGGAACATGGGTAACAAGCTAGATATCCCTTAGTATGAAGACTGAATTTCCATATGAAAGCCAAAAAGGATGTTTCATGTCTTCCTAAGCCCCATCCTGAAGCACAGCTACGGTCCCAGCTGAGGTTGTTACCCTCGCTAGGCTGTATATTATGAATGGCAGAACACAGAGGCTGAGCCTGGACACATCAACACCGTGTCACTTCCTAACAGGAACGGTGTTCATGGTTAATAGAGGCCTATGCACACAAAGTGTTTTCCCAGCTCTATTTCTTTGTTAGTTTATTTCTACACAGAGGACTTCCACACACCTCTTTTCTCCCTGTACAAACCTTTATTTTCTTAGAAAGAAAAGAAATCAATTTTTTCAGCTTTATTTTTAAGCTTGACCCTATTTTTGCTTCTGACAATGCTAACCTGCTTTAAGAGAACTGACATACAAAAGTAATAAGTAAATATACCACACTGTCCAGCAGGTAGAGAAGTTAATATGATACATATTTAAAATGGGCAATGGCTGTTAGTGCAAGTTCTTGCCTGAGGAGAGATTTGTTAGTATGGTTCAGTACTCTAAACTAAGGAGTACTTTCTGTTTACAAAAAATGGTAAAGATTTTCAACTAAAAATATATACCTTATGTTCCCTATCCAGCAATTCCTTCTATTTCAGAAATTATGTAGTTCAAAGCTTAGATTTGAATTGCATGTCACTTTATCACTTTTTTCTTTGTTTTTCTGTTCACAGGGAGAACAGATCAGCATACTTTGCCAGGTAATAAAGATTAGATCAAAATTCATATTCTTAGACATCAGTTTTCTGCATCTTTTAGAATGAACATTAACAAAACATTCTACAAATACAGTACACTGATCTTACATGCTTTTCAACATTTGAATAGCCATCCCTGGACAAATATGTGATCTCGTTAGGAAAAATGCAAAAGCGTCCAGGTTAGTGGGACTAAGTTAAATGAGAAAAGATTTATCAATGGAATTCATAGACAAATAGCCTATGAAGAAGGGACTGTATTACATTTGTAGGAGAATTTATTGTGAATGAAGGACAAGCCTCATTTGGTTATTAACTAGGGGTATGTCCCTTTATGGGCATATTTAGTTGAGTTTCTGTAGTTTGTTCATCATCTTGCACAGGTGAAGTAACAAGCAGTCACCCACCTCCATGCTTGAGTAGACTGGTCTCCATAGTTACATCTGTGCCTTGCTTTTGGCATCTTTCTACCTTCTACTGACAACTTTACCAGGTACAGAGGCAGGTGGAAGGGTGGAGTCTGTGTGCACGGGGACACCACTGAATGGGTTTATATTCAAGCTTCTGCTAAATAGCTGCTAGAGTGTCTAGGAAAAATCTTCACTATTTCATTAATTTACAGCCTATCTCACAAATACTGTAAAATATCACAGATCTATATTCCGAGAGAGCTCTGGGAATCATAGGTGTCCAGCCAACTTTTGCTCTCTTAGGCAGTATTGTAAGTGATAAGGTCTCAACCCAACCCTATCCTTAATAAGGCTATTATTTATATCCACATGTGACAAACTTCAGAAGTTCAAATGATGGGGTACACTATTACCTTATGGTAAAAACTCTAGGATTATTATAATGACAGCTGAACATATACAAAAAGTGGGTGTTGTATTAGCTGAATTTTTATAGAGCTGCATACAGTGCATTCGATAAATATTAAAAAATTCTTTTAATATACATTTTTCAAAAGAGCATTCTTGGGAGTATAATACCTGATGACAAATAGTTTTAAAAATATGTCAAGCTTTCACTGTATCAGTGATACTAGACAGGGTAACACATTGCTTTCATGTATTGATTTACTGTCTTTTTTCTTTATTTCAGACACAAATGTTTTAGAGTTATTAGTTTAGCATTTTATCATTTGGTTTTGGAAGTTCTCATTAAGGCAAGTCCTGACTTCAAACAGTTTTTCCATTTAATCAAAACCAAGGTAGTGCCATGTCAGGAAGTATGTATTCTCATAAGCAGTGTGTTCTATTCATTGTTCATTCTTTTCATTTCATACATTAAAGCATCTCTTTCAAGTGTCATTAGCACAAATAATTTTTCCAAGGGCTTCTAAAGATTTCTTTTTAATGTATGTTGTATTTGTTCTTTCCCCTTTTACAGCTGGAAGTACTCCCACACACATTTGTCCCTTATTTTACTAAGCCACAAGAAGAGTCACACGCATATAACTAAAACATAAAAACATTAGTGGCTTTATTGTACTGGTTAATCTATAGCCCTGGTGTTTATTATGCAATAAGGTGACAAGAAGAAATGTTACAAACATATGTATCTGGAACATGGGCTTGGACAATACAGAATATACACACGCCAAACAAATAAGTACCAGTGACAGGGTAACATTTACAATTCAAACTGCTCCACATAAAATTAAAAAACCCCAAACATTATAATAATTTCAAGTGAAATTGTGACTTTGCGGCTGAACACTTCACAACCTTCTAGTTGTATTTCACATCATAAGTTGAAATGGACATCTTAGCTGTGTCGGTCAACTTCTTGTGTATCTCTGATGCCAACAGCTCCAAGGAATCCCACATTAGGCTCTGATGTGATATTTGGCAATGAAAAAATCATTAAGAATTTGAGTGAACTTAAATCTTTACCAAATTCTAGGAAATTTTCCTGATGGGAAAATAGAGAAGATGATATTCAGAAGGCTTAATTTTCTTTATCATTTAATAGAAAATATTCAAAAGGACAGCTATAGACAATCACATTTAAAATGAATCATCTTAGGTTTGGCATTAATAGAAAAGATATAAAAGGAAAAATCATCCAAAATGAAAGAAAAAACTGCTATATGTTTTAATGAAATTAATTCTGAAAGTTTAATAGTTTAGTATTTATTATATATTTTTTGATTTTCAAGTGCTACTCAGCTTGTGTTTAGAGAAAGCATAGCAAATCAGAATACTCCCGGTGACATTCAGAAAACAAGACGATACGTAAGGGTATAAATTTAAGTTCATAGATCTTTTTGGCAAATAACTTAAAATGTTATTTAGCTAAATGAAAAGAGAGCAGCAAAATCTTGTACACATGTATAACTGTCACAACTATTTGCCAATACTAAGTCTGTTTTGCCAGAAACTTTACCTTTGCTGTCCTAGCAATGAATTTACATTACTTTCGTTTGAAGATGTGATGGTCTCAGAAAGATGCATGACACAAACTTATTTTATCACAGACCAAAATGCTGGGCTATGTTTTCAGTTTATTAAGTAATGGTTCTTTCCAGGTAAGCACAGGAACTAGAAATAGTTATTGATTTTGGTACTGTTTTCTCACAGGAAATTAAAGGCTTTATCTAAAAGTACATAACACTCAGGAGGGTAAGATAATTAATGTATTCTGAGCACACTTTAGAAATGCACAACTACTAAGGTAAAGAGGCCAAATCTGTCTGAAAGGCTAGCCAAATTAATACATTTTAATGTGTTTCTGGCAGCTATGAAAAACTGGCAATTCTCAATTACACGTAAGTAGTTTTTAAGCTATAAAAATCAAATAAGGCACATGTGTTCCAGAAAAATGTTGTATTTCGTACATAGATTGGTAAAATTAATGAGTACCTTCAAGCGTTCAGTCGCAAAGTTATCAGATACCATAAAGCAGAGATGATATTAGCATACAAGAATTGTTTCAGCAATAATGTAGTTTACAATTCAGCAATCACGGAATTGGTTTGGGTTGCAGAAGTGCTCTTTCGCTCCCTGAAAACATGATAAGATTAGTTTAGATATCTGTGAACAAACCTGAAAAGAATAACAGCTTTCCTAGACCCGAAATCTGTGGGGATGGTGAAACCACCCTTTTTCCTGGAAAAGCTTTTCAGTTGCCATATTTGATCAATAGTTTTACTTAATCTGATTGTCCCTTCTATAGATTAAGTCTATTACTATTTTTTCTTTCTTTGTTGACTAGGGAGATAATTGATCCGAGTTCACTTCATTACGTCACCTTATGCATTTGTGGACAGCTCTGCCTCCCTTCATCCGTCTTTTTACCAGGTGGAACAGTCCTGTTCTATTAACCTTTCTTTATAGGTCCTAGTTTCTGAGCTTTTAATAATTTTTATTGTTCTCATCTAACCCTTCTCTTCTTTGACAGTGTCTGATTTAAAATGTGGCTTTCATGCTGAATACATTGCGCCAAAAGAAAAGAAATACGGCAGAATGCCAAAGCAAGTTTTTACATAAGACACTCTATCTGGGTAAAGACTTAGCAGCTAATGTATTCATCGAGGTAAGCTCCCATTTCAGCTTACAGGCCATGCACAGACAAGCTGATCACTGTATAATCTTTTCTTGTTCTCAATTTATCCTTCTGTTTTTGATGAGTGATAATGTCCAGAACAGCTTGTTTTTCAGGGGAAGCTGAGCATTGCTTTCTTTAGAACAAGCACATTTTTCTATATCTGTAATCCATTCATCATTTGGAGTTAAAATATCCTGCATACATTTAACTTCAGCAATACAATGGAACTGATTTGGCTGAAGGAATGTAACTGTATAGAGCTGGAGTTTCTAATTTAAATTTAGCATATAAAAGTCTGATGTTTGCAACCATTAATATCTATATTAACTTTCATATTGTAGATTTGCAAAAATTTTCCCTGTTTGTAAGGAAAGAAATTTTACAAGATCTCATTCAAATGGAATCTTTAAGATAAATGATTTAGCATGGGCTTAGCTAGATGCCCAGCATTACAAATGGTAGCTTCTAAGTGCAAATAAAATTAAGCACAGAACTATACCTGCTAAAATATTATTTATCACATAGCCATATTTTCTTTTTTTTCTTAATTTAAATCCTACATTTCTTCCATCGTAATCTGTGCTTGCTTTTTATTTTGTGTGGGAAAAAAACCTTATTAACATTATCAAGCAAGTTGTATTCAACACAGTAAAACCAAAATAAAACCACTTTTTTTTCTAATATTCACTTTAATGATAACATGATTATGCTTTTTCTTGTTATTTTTTTGAGCAACTCGCATCCTGTGTCTCAACGGAGATCAGATATTTGTATGTGCAACAGCCCAACAGTTTACTGATATTCAAGCACAGTAAGTGTCTACCCTTTATGAGTTTGATTTTTAGCATTCTTAAATATTCTTAATAAAATTCTTGGACAGAATGAACTGCATGCTTATGAACAACATCTTGACATTTTGTTGTCAGATGATCAATTTAAACATAAAGCAACCTATCAATCTACAAAGTGTACGCATTATTGCAAAAGTGTCTGTTTACTGGGCTGGATGCTCTGAAGGGTTGTCTCTTTCCCCCTCAAAGGTCAATTTGAGATTTCTTTCATTTTCTGCAAAAAAATCTATGAGCTTTTCATAAAGTTGTGGTCTTGTTTCTATCTTTCCCTCTCAGATCAACAGAAAATGGCACCTATAATGCCGCCCGAGACACATCAGTCTATACTCATGGCAGATGTATCATCTGTGAAACCAGTTCAAGAAAACTGTCAGGTCTCATTGGGAAAATTAAGCTTTCTATTAGGGGAATGAATCATATATGACAAATACTGAATGATAGATTGCAAGAAGTTATTGTTTGTGAACCGTACCTCAGCTTCAAATTCCTTCTCACTTCATAATTATAGTAACCAGTTCCTATAACTTCTTTAATTTATATATATATTTACTCATAAAAATCTGTTGCACTGCTCCACAGATTTAGGAAGACATGCCATAAGAAATTATTCAATGTATTACTGTTACTCAGCTAAGAGGAGAATAAATTATCATACTCAAGCCTTTATTTAGCAAAACCAAAGAAATCTTACAACTGACCATTTGTCTGATTAGGTTCTACTGTTTTTCTCCTGTTTTACTTGTGGGAGAAGATGCTTCTTATGGCAGGGATAGCTAATCTTTCAGAGACTGAGATCCAGGAAATGAAAATGTGCTATCTTAGAAAGACATAGGTTTAAAAATAAAATAATTTAATTTAGTGCTCCATTGATTTTCATTTAAATTGTAATTACTGGTACAGCCATATCATATTTCAGCAAATATTTTCATATAAGTGTATCTTCTATATATTAACCTTATTTTGTTTCTCAGTAGAGGGAGTAATTATGTGTTATTAGAAAACAAAACAACACTAATATGGGTGAAAATTATACCACCTTACCACTGTAATGTAGGAGACCTTAGCATGGTCCTAAGAAGGGAATTGTTCCATTTCATCAGGTTGTTCTAGGAATGGGACTAACAAAAATCTCAGTTCACAATTGTTCTTCCCTCCTTATCTGTTCTTTTAAGCCAGCACAACAGCATACTTCTTGGCCCAGTACTTTGCCATTCTTCCCTGTTCTTTTCCTGTATACTCTCCTTCATTTCCCTCCTCCTTTTTTGTCTGCAAAGAATGGAGTAGCCACTGTCTCACATCAAGGTTTACATTTAAAGGAAGCCAAAGTGCACATCTCGGAAGCCTCCTGTGGAAGCCACAATGCACATGCTATTGCATCAATCACTGCAGAATTGAGACTTTTGTGTGTGAACCCCAAGGCTGACTAAAAGGTCTCTCTTGACATACCCGGAAAGGTTTTTTCGGTAGTTTCAAAAATGTTTTTATGCCTGGTAACAAGCTGAGTCTATGTATATGCTTAAAGTGCATTCATTTAAACCCTGACATTACACAGGATGCTGCTACAAAAAAGCTGATTCTTAATCTGCTGTAAATCAAACTGATAATTAGATCTTGATTTTGAGGAATGGTGACTTCTACTGACAGCAACCTTGATTCTTTTGTTCATTTACTGACTCCACAAGTAAAGGAAAACACTGCCTGTCCTGTTGTAATGCTGATGTATTGGTGGAAGTGAGGCAAATCAGCCCGTGTGCTCTTAAGAAGAAATTTTATTCCAGTCTCTTTCAAGAAAAACAGATTCAGAATGGGAGGGGGGGGAAAAAGGGAACTCGGAGCTAAATTGGAGTGTGGTAAAAGAGGTAATGATGGCTAGCTACAGGATAGCCAGTGCAGCTGAGACAAGAGCAGCCTGGAGTGACAGTCACTTCAGAACTGATTGGTCAAAGTGTTAAAATTAATTACAACAGAAAGGCTCCTTTTGCCAAAGGATGAGATTAGAGGGAATAACCTCTGAAGTGCTAGGCCTGAATTTCTAATGTATTCTTACTGCAAATATTTTCTGATGGCTTAGAGTAATACTTAGCTGCTCAGTGGCAGACACATGGATAAATTCTGCTTCAATATACAAACATACCAATGACGTGGTGAAGCTATCTTTGAGAATCAAAGACATGTTAAATTACATTTGACTGTCTCATTAGCTGTCTGCGGGACATGCATTTACATTCCAAGTGACTGAAGTGTTGTAAACAGCCAGAGACTTTTTTTAATAATTAAGCTGTCAAAGGAGCATTTGTTCCATTACAGAAGTGGATAATTTACTGCAAAACCCCTCTAATACATTTGTTCTGGCATAGTAGGAAATTAAGGTTGTGAATAACACGTAAATATTTAAGAATAACAGCATTATAAACAGACAATAAACAGATTTATAATATATACGCATATGTGCATACACGTGTACGTACACAGTAAGAGAGAGACAGCGAGATAATTATATCTTAAAAAACACGCTTAAAAAACCCTTTTGTTTAAAAAATGTTATAGGCAAGAACGATGACTGTTTGCACAGTTTTAGTACTGTCCTCCTTCTGTATTTACCCAAAAGTACAATCTTAAACCATTTCTTTGCATAATAATTTTTCACCACTGAATCTTACCTCATTGAGTTGACAGGTAACTATTAATAATTTTCTTCATCGTTCCAACTGATGTATATCCTTTGGCTTCATTTAATAATTGGGCCAGCTGTCCACACAGCCGCTCGTTCACTCCCCTCCTTAAAAGGACAGGGGGCAGAAAGTAAGATGGAAAAGCTCATGGGCTGAGAAAGACAGGGAGACCGCTTACTGGCTACTGTCATGGGCAAAGCAGGCTTGACTTGGGGAAAATCAGCTTAATTTACTGGCAATTAAAATAGATTTAGACAATGAGAAACAAAGACAGAAATTAAAACAACACCTTTCTGTTCCCCCCTGCCCCTTTCCCAGGATGAACTCTACTTCCTCACTCCCGACTCTTCTGCATCCCGCCGCAAGCAGCTCAAGGGATGGGGAGCAGGGTCGGTGGCCAGGCCACAACAGCTCCTCACGGCTGCTCCTTCCTCCTCACACTCCTCCTCTGCTCCGGTGTAGGTCCCTTCCATGGGCTGCAGTCCTCTGTGAAACGCTCCAGCGTGGGTCCTTTTCATGGACCAGGTCCTACACCCTGGAGCACGTCCTCCCCTCCCTCTGCTCCCACCTCGGTGTCTGCAGGGCTGTTTCTTACACTTTTTTCCCTCACTTCTCTCTGCCAGGCAGCATTTTGCCCTTTCGTACATACGCTTTCCCAGAGGCACCGCCATCTTACCCGAGGGGCTCAGCCGTGCCCTGCGGTGGGTCCGTTGGAGCGGGCTGGGTATCTCGCCATGTGAACAGCACCAACCTGTGCCATTTCCACTGTGGGCTACGGGTTTGGTTCAATGACAAGAACTTCTGCTAGGTGAGCCCATGGTGGGAATGGAGACTGTGCTAGAGCTGTGTGTCACATGGAGATCCCACTGGAGATGGAGGAAACACACTTTCTCCAGTGGATTCACAAAACTTGTTGATAGCAGAAAGAAAACAGCAACAGCTGGAAACAGCAGTTTTTGAGGTCCAGTCAGGCTTTTGAAACTTATCTGACAGGTTTTTTTTGTCTGTCGCTTCCCTCATTAAGCATCCTACACTTCCCGGTTTTGGAAGCAGAGTGAAACAGCAAAACCCTGGACTGTTTAATCCGAAACTAGCAGCTATCCTGCACCAGGCTGTTATGAAAAAACGTGGATGGCAACCATGGCCAACAATTGGCTTCAGTTCAGCTTTGAATACAATATATACAATATGTTATAAAAAATAATTTGATGCATAGACGTCATTATTATGTACAGCTAGAAATTGTCCTTAGCAGAAACAAATTCTTCCATAACTTTCAAATACAGTGAGTTCATAGAAATTAGACAAAAAACAGAATAGCTATAAAAATCCTTCAGATTTTTCTGAGATCACATTAAAAGCAGATATAGAAAAGCCTGGACTGCTTTTTAGTAGTCTAAAAAATAAATATTTGAAAGTATAGGATGATTTTTAATATTCATACTAATGAAAAATGCACCAAAGACTTAGGTTTAGCTACCAGCTTTGTAGATATAATTAGATTCAGAAAAGGTTATGTTTTTGCAATGTCCAGAAATGTCTGAACACAGGAAGATAATATTGCTAGCTGGGTAGGTTAGAATGATTAATTAAAAATTCTCTTTTACTGCTAATATGAAATTCTTTTTGTTACAGTTTCTTCCAATGGGAAGTCACAAACCTGTTTTCAGACAAGAAACTTAAGTAAACAAATTAGGAGCTTCTTAACAAGTACCGCTTTTTGTAGGGCACTTCAACCAATACTGGCACAGGAATCTCAGATTTATTGTGGTCTAAAAAGAGATCTAGTAAGGTTTTGATTTGGGTAAGTAATATTTCAGTCCCAGTGAATCATTTTTATAGCAAGCCAAGTGGTCCCACTCCCTCTCAGTGGGTAATATAAATAAATAAACCACTCAAACACAACAGTTCGGTGGGTAAAGCAGTCACCCAGTAGGTAAAGAACTGCTTTTATTTTTGAGGAGAAATAAGGCTACAGCCTCCTACCTCGGGGCACACATTGCAAACAGGCCCCTCGGTGTGAGGGACCGCCGGTGCTCCTGACGCAGCCGTTCCCCCCTGGCCAAGGCATCCACATGGAAAGCAGTCAGCTCCGCTCCTTGCCTCAGTAAACATTTCTGTCTAATGCTATATTCCATCTAATTTATAGGCAATGCTATTAGGCAGATTGTTTCAGACTGAGATGGAAGACTGGCCTTCTCACGAAAGTATACAAACTGCATTTACCCCTCTTGCTCTCTTTCTGGCCAAAACATTCTTCAAGCTTTGCTGTGAAACATTGAGTGGGATGGACTAGCCTGCAACAGTGACAGAACCTGGATTTTGATGTGAATCTTAATGTTTCAGAGCTTCCTTGGATCATATGGTCGCTGGGAATTAAGGCAAGCTCTTTGGGGCTCTGAAATCAGAATTTATACCAAGGCCAAGTTCTGAATCTTTTTTGCAAAAGGCTCAGTAGACTTGAGAGTGGATATTATTTTAAGATGAAGTGTGTGTAAGCCATCTTGATAATAGAAAAGGATTTTAAAACAGCTGACATAGGAAAGATGATAGGAATTTAATCCTCTTAGTACTGCAGATGACTGTCTTACTTAACTGATGCTTTAAATGATGGGAATCCATTGCTATTAGCAAAAAGTAAAACATACATTAAAAGGTTGCAAACTCATTCATTTTTTTACTCACTCCTTGTATCATTTTTCAGCAGTCTGATGCAAAATCAGGAAAACTTGAAGTAGGAGCTCAGTCTGGTTTAAGCCACCATCCATATTGTAAGTCTTTTATTTCTGTTGATGGAGATCTAATACTCTCTATCTGATGCACCTGTTTAAATGATCTCTTCTAGTCATGCACCCAGCAGGTGATGTTGGTTTTGCCTTCTTAGAAGTGAGCTGATGAGATTTTGAGAGTAATCTCCAAATTTGAATTGATGGGAGAAACAAAAAATTATAAGATACAACCATTGGAAGTTTTATGTCCCCAGAAAGGAGCTCTTTGGAACATTGTCATCAGCTTTCTAAAGATTTTCAAAAGTTCTGCAAAAGTAGAAGAAAGGCAACTTTGTGACAGTATTCAAAAAGGAAGGAAAGGATTACTGTGCTAATTGTAAACTGTATTGGCATGACATTGAGCCTGAGCTGAGATGGGCTTTGATTAATCAGCAGTCGAAGTAGGATAACGAAATAAACACCAATTAACAGGAGTATAAGGAAATGGAGTCGTTATGCTGAAAAAAAAAGTTTCCAGTTGTTTGCAAGGTGGCTGGAAAAAGTAATAGGGTTGCTGAATCTGGCTTACACTTCTGCAAGGCACGCAGCAAGATCTACATTGAGATGTGCTTCTCACGGTATCCCAGAGGAATAAGCACTTGGCTATGCAGAGTTTACCGTTTTTTGTCAGCAGACAGGAAGAACAGATTTGAACCACTTCATAAGCTTGAGGCAAAAAACCTTTTGGATACAAAGGAAGAGGTATACTGAGGAAATGTCAAGTGAGTGTATTTCATATTGAGGGTGGAGTGATTACTGCTGGACCACAGAGACAGGGTACTGTATCTGCAGTGCAGAAAGGATGTTGAGAAATTGGAGCAGGTTCAGAGAAGAACCTTGAGAATGATGAAGGGATGGAAAAACATAGCACTTACTGAAATACATGGCTCAGACAATTTGTCTAATAAAAGACAAGACTGTGGGGGTGACCCTAGCATAATCGATAAATAATTTCCTGGGAATAGAAGTCTACTAACAGAGAACTAGCAAAGAGAGAAAGTAATTGCCTGTAGTAAGCATTTAACTAATGGATTCTCCATCTCTGGAGAATATTTATAAATCTATACTGGATATTTTATTAAATGATATACTTGAGATCAAACAGGAATTAATTCAAGGGATTCTGTAGTCTATATTTGGTTGGAGGATAGACTAGATGATCATGGCCTGTAACAGAATCTAATCATCTGTATTTTTCTATTGACTAGATGAAGTCATAAAATCAGTGAAATTCTATTTAGGTGCAAAGTCCTTTCTCAAATAACCCCTAAAATACTGTTTCTTTGATTTTTTTTTTTTTTAATTTGTTATGGGAAATAATTTTTGTGCAGCAGTATTGCTAATGACTAAAGTAAATTTTATATTTCTTGTTTTCTTGCCCTTGTCTGCTGCAGAATCTACTTGTGAATGATTAATAAGATTTTACTGGCAGCAGTAACAGCAGTAAATAAAGCACAGATCAGAATCACCGCAAAATTTTATTCTCTATGAAGGAATCACAGTTTTGTCATTGATTATGAGCTACAGAGCATCTTTGGTTTTGTTTTTAACGGGTGTCATTATTGGTTTTAGTGCATTAGAATACAAATGAATTGTATTTCAGAAAGTATCTCTTACAAAAGAACATCCTATGGAATTATTGCTAAAGAAGTAGAGAAAAATACTTTTGAGTCCTTAAAATTTTTTCAGCTTATTGAGTAGTTAGATTTGTCTGAAGAACATTAAAACATAGAACAATACTGATGTAGGAAGAAGTTTCTAGAGCAGAGGAAATAGACCTAGAAGACATCT
>NW_009614482.1:0-80219 GCF_000690535.1 Cariama cristata | reverse complement strand
GAAAATAATTTAGTTTTCATTTTTTTACAAAGAAAATAAGATTACAGATTTTTAATTATTTGATGTTTTGTGTATTGTAAAATCACATCCTTGAATAGCATTGGAAACGTTTTCCATCCTCATTTTGTCATGTGGAGTTACTGATACTTCTAGCTGTTAGATGCTTTTCCCATTTTGCTTTTTAGAACCTTTTCCTTATCATTGAAAGATGTTGATTTCTGCAGACTATAAACATGACTGTGAAGAATATGTATTGCTATTCTGACTGTAGTCTGTGTTTTGACCATCTTTGCTATCTACATAGGACTTCACTTAGGAATTAGGGACAGTTATGTATTTGATTCAATACTTTTATTCATGGAGCAATTCACTGACATGAATGACGCTGTGCCTACGTGCAAAAATTCAACCTATGCAGATTTGATCATAGATAAGTTTCATGTACCTGCATTCCACATATGTATGGTTTAAACTAAAATCACGTAGGTAGTCCAATATGCAGATAATGTTTTTTCTAGCTGTCTTTTTCCCCCTTACTGTATCTGTTGGATGTGGTGTTACCTTTGGTTAACTTGCGGTTACCTTCGTTAGTAATAGATAATATCCTAAGGGTTCATTTGAAGGAATGGATCTATCTTAAGTATTGTATGCTAGAAGTAAATGTAAAGAAGTGAACATTGATTCTGGATCATATTCTTACAATGAGTCAATACTCCTGAACACAAAGATATTAATTTCTTTTCAAATCACAGGATCTTTTAAAAAACTATTTTTAGATTTCTATTATAAATGGTACAGTATAAAACTGGTTTAAACACATTTATTTATATGTATTGTTTAAAATATGTGTTTTTCTCTTTTGTTTATAATGTAAATTTTATTATGTGGTGGGTGGATTTGCCATCACGTTTTTTCTTACTAAGGAAATGGGATGTGTTTCAGTCAATAATGCATACATTATACCTACTTTAGTGTTCGAAAGTAGTTAAGTTAAAGTGTTCAAATCTTCTGTTCTACATTTATTTGTTATGAGAAACATGATACTTATGTATGCTTACTTGTACTGAAATAAATCCTCACTTTATGGACAAATTGGAAATGCATACTGTGCCAGATAGAAAAACGCTGAAGTCAATTTTATACCTTTATCATTCAGCCTCAGAAACTGGTAGATGCACTTTATAGGCAAGTAATACTGAGAAGAGAGAGTAGTCACTGTACGACGTATTAAAATGTACCAAAGTGTTTATACCAGGCTGTAGTTCCAGAGTCTCTAAAGACTGTAAGCAACTAAATCTCTCCTCAGAGTCATCCTAAGTTTCAAAAACCTAACACATACCGAAGGGCTCCTGGAAAGATTTATTGACTGGAAAGAAACTCAGACAATACAATTCTATTTACCAACCAAAAACATTTCTTTTGAATGAGATTGTTTTTACAGAATGTTAGCTGAGAGTCTAGGGAAACTCTTTCTGTGGACAGAAGCTTCAGAACTAACTCTGTGAAATATTATTTAAAATATTAAATAATGATGGCAGAAGGCTTCTCAAACTATTTTGTCAAAAATTTGAAATGACTTCTGCATTAGAGTACTGCTTCCTAGTATGGAGATCCAAGGAAAGACTAGCAAAAACACAGGGCAAGGAAGAAGGGATGGTGGAGAAAAAAGAGGAAGAAGCCGTAGGAAGAAACAGTTATGCAGGTAAGGTTTTCATACTGTGAGTGCAGGGAGTAGCAGGAGACGCTGAGGACTGGTACTCTTGCATGGGGTTGCATACTCATGGAAAAAGCCGATTGTCTTAAGTGTCTCTCTTATGTCAATTGGCTCAGATCTGAATGATGGTCAGCCTTTTGGATTAATTTATTTATTTAAAAAAATTCAATGTAGTTGCACTACACCACTGGTTTAGGAAAACAGAAGTCGGTCCAGTCAAACAACTTAAACAAAAACTTTCTCAGAAATCTTTCAAATTAGATATATGCTTAATGAATACGACATATCTTGTAAAAACGTATCGAAGTTATACAAGGGAAAAAAGAAAAAGAATAAGAACACACAGGTGCCAAGACAATGGATGCTTACACATTGTCTGGTGTATTTGGTCTGATCTTTCTTGTACATTAGTTAGACAAACAAAGGAATGTGGAATTAGAAAGCAGAAAAGAAAACTACAAAGCACAAAATAGGAAAGTGACTACAATGTAAGTCTTTATTGTCACAGCATCTGTGAAAATCTTTGTTGTTTTTTGTTGCATGTTTATGCATTACAGTGACATTTCATGTGCTCAAAACGTTCATTTCATGGTGGTATCCAGTCTGGGTACAGTAAATATTCTACCACACAATGAAAGAAGTGTTAAAGCATTTTAAAGGCAGAGCTGTTACCTAGTCGCAGCTGCTCTTCCTTCTGGTGATAATGTTTATAAAACAGTTCTGCTGGTTTCCTGTTTCTGTTGTGACAACATTAGTCTTTCCAGCTCTGGTACATGACTAGAAAATGAAGAAAAACACGATGCAGTTTCCCAGTAATGCATGTTGACAGCTCCACTAAATTATGTGTGTATCTGGATGCACTGGAACATGGTGGGTTACCGACATTTTTTCCTTATGAAAAAAAAAAAAAAAAAGAAAAAAAAAGTGAACTGAAAATTCCATACTAGGAAAATGGAAGTATCTATCTCATTGTTAGTAGTATATTATAGTTGAACAGTATAGTAATACCTATAATATTAAATATGAGTTATTCGTTAATCCCTCCAGACATCAGTTAACAAACATTCCAGCAATTTCAGTAGGCCACAGATCGCAAAGAGCTTTGAAAATTTAGGTCCTAACGTTTTTTACTTACCCCTCAGGGCTGCAAGTGCAATAGCAAAATGAACGATTTTCGGTATAATGGTTCAAAATCTGTCTTCATCAAAACTAGCAGTTAGATGTAAGTCTCTGAGGATATGATTTGATGTAGAATTTAGTCAAATATATTAAAATAAAGCTTAATTTTCAGACCACATTCTTTCCAAGTACATCAAGACAGTTAGGAAGCCTTAATCAACATAACCAAAATGCTAGATTTCATATTAGAGCTACAAGTACAACTGAAGAAGTACGTTGGTTCTTACACTAGATTTCTGGTGCATAATTTGGCTCTTTTTAACTGTTCACAAGGAAATGTGTACACTGGAGTTACTGAGGCATTTTTATATTCCATCTAACCTATAAAACTTTATAACCCTAATAAAGATAATAAAAATAATAACAACATTTTATGATTGTGATTGGATACATTTAATAACAGTATTCAACAAAGACAGCATGTCAGTCTTTGTTGGAGTCAAGGTAGGAAAACAAAACCATAAATCTTAACCCTTTCGTTATTGTACCTGCATTTTTGATAGCATAAGGAACAAAAGAGGAGAGAGCAGCTTTTAAATAGATTGACTTTTCTCTCTCATTGAGCTGGAAATATGTTTAGTTTTAAGATTGTTTCTAGTGTGTTATCTTACACAGTACAGTAGTGGCTTCCAAGGTCGAAAAGATCTGCCAAAGTTACTAAATGCTAGTCACTGTGGATGTTCTCAGTGTAAGCAGCATATTTATTTATGCTTCCATAAGTGTACAGTTATAACCATTTGTTTTCTAATACAAGTCCAAAGTAACAGAGGGAGAAATTAAAAACATCACTCATGCAGTATACAAAGTGGTCATCCTGTTCAGTGAGGGAAAGGCTTTCATTTAGCAAGTTGGAGCAAAATGCAGGGATCAGCAGAAGGCAGAATAGATTTGTTGAAGTGTGGAGGAATCCTGTTGACACAAAAAGGATTCCTCAATTATTGTCTCTGTTTTCACCGTTTGTAAGATCAATGTGTTTTCCAACAGCTGCCTTAGTGCAATTAGAATATGAATTGAATCTATATGAAACTATGATCTTCTATCACAGAAAATGCAGATATTTAAGGCGAAAACATACTTCAAATGGCCCACAGATTTACCAATGTCTTCAGTGGCAGCCTTCGTGAAATGAAAAAGAAAATATTTTCCAGGAGAGAATCAATGTGTTGTATAAAAAATCTAGTTTCTGAACACAACCAGAATGTTCTCTCCTGTCCTCTGTGCTCACTGTGGCTGCTACAGTAGATTTTGCCCTGGGTAAGTCCTTACAGCTGCATTCCTTGCTGTCAAACATTTTGCAAGATGCTTAATTTTTGACTTGCAGCTCAGCTTTGTATCATCTTTTGCTGCAGTCTGATGACAACTTTGGCGTGCTTCCTTAATACTGACAGTACCTTCAGGTGTTTTAGAAGTTGAATTTGTGTTCGGCATGATGCCTTAAAGCAGGTTACAGTAGCAACAACTGAAAATAGCTAGAACAATGCACAGAATGTCAAGATAATGTTAATTTATTGTTACTGGATGAATTGACTAAAAAGATCAGTATTAGACAGCTTTTGCTCTCAAGAGGGTTGTTAGTATTTGTTTGCAATAAATCTGGGAGAGTAAAAAGTCTCTGCAATGCCTTTTGTAATGTCTGTTTTAGTACTACCTGAAGTTAACAGTGTGAGGTTCACTTCTGCTTGCCCAGTGGTTTTACCCTTGTGTAACAATCTACAGACTTCGTTTTTACTACAAAGGCTAAAAGGACAATCAAAGTACTATTTTTTTTTTTTTCATCAGGGATGAGTGTGGATAAATAAAACTTGGGAATTAAGGGGAAAAAAACCTAAGGAGTGAGGAAGCTGGAAAAAAACCAGCTTGATTTATGAACCTCCTCCCCACATCCCCAACAATATTTGAGCATTTCTTGTCCTTTCTGACTCTCCACAGAAATGGAAGGGAAAGGAGTTTTGGGGAGCATTCATGCTATCTGACTTTAGACAGAATTTGGATGCTTAGACTTCCCATATTATTAAATTTGAGGTGGGTGCCCCCACAGGAAGTTTTGTGTTTGGGGTATAAGTGACTCTGTTGCTTAGGATTTCTGAATTCCCTCTGGAGGCTCATGCTGTCTTCTGTTAAGTGTTAGAGGAGTGGAGGATCTCATCGTGGAAAATTTGCTTTGGTGCTAAAGTTAGTAACATGAAAATCCTCTTTCTTCTCTCTTATTGCACTGCAGGCTTGCCTGGTCCTTGGTTAAGTTAAGAGCACATTAAGGGTTGCCAGCACTTCAGCCAGCCTACAAAGGTTTACCCCTGAGCTGATCCTTAGCCAAGAGCTGTGCTATGCAATTCAGACGGGCTTCCAGTTTCTCACATAACCCTGGCATGTCATCATGAAAAGCTATTTTAGCAACACTTTTCTGTCAAAACAATTCCCTAGGTTTGGTCAACTGTCTTAAGGCAATTTTCAGAAACTTTATGTACATTGAAACAGGTACCATGTGAACTGCAGCCAAAAGGTTTCCATAGCTCATAATGAGAATTCTTCTCGTAGGCAGATGAAACTTTACATTTCAGCTATTATTTGTAGCTGTATTATGATAAGGTATTAAAATATTTTATATGGACAATTAGCAGTGCACTCAAAGTCAGTAATTTTTTTCTCTCAGAACATCTGGTATACTCAGAAGTCCGATCTAGCAGCTTTGTTGCTGTCCTAAATCCACTCTCTCCTGTTAAAGGTGCTTATAATGTAAGTGTGGTGTGAGGCATCTCTTCCAGGTGATTTTTTTGTTGTTTTGGTTGCAGCCTTTGTATCTACGAAATCTTTTTGGTACTCCCAGTAGCATTTTCACCGATATTAATTCCAAAGTAATATCTTAAACATCTTACATCAAAATGGCAGTCCCACCAGGAACTGTTTATCACAAGAATGGGACAGGCAGTCATAAATAGTTTTGGATTTATTGGACTGACTAGATATTTGATGTGTGTGGGTTTTTTTGTTTTTTTGGTTTTTTTTTTTTTTTAAGATATCCTCAGTCATGATTACAATGATAAAACATCAGTGATGGCCGTTGCTGCCTATTTCAGAATAAACTGGATTACCAAAAGAAGAAAAATTTTAGCTAATTGTGGTTAGGAATCCAGTTGTTTCTCCATGTAAAAACTCATCTTCTGTGAAGCACAAAAAACAACTTTTGCCAATCATCTGAGGGAATCAGGCCCATAATTCATGGATGTGTGGAAGGCTCTTAATTATTTCCGATTAGGTTTGTATTTTATGTTTATTGTCAGTACACTGTAAATAACAATTTGTACACTGGAAAATGAAAGAGAAGTGGTTTCTGGAGTGCTCGCAAGACAGCAGCAGCAACAAGTGTAGATCCAGCTGCAAAAATTTGTGTCACTTGCACAGGTTTATCCTGGCTAGCGCAACAGAAACTCACAGGTTGCGTATCACAAAACGAAGGAGACAAGAAGGAGCACAAGCCCTGTGCTGCACATGGGTAGGGGCAGCAGTCCTAACTGAAATGGGACTTTACCATAATCCAGAAGCATAGCCAAAATAGCTGAATCCTGTATATGCCAGCGTGGTGGGACATGACTTTCTAAGAAAGCCTGAAAATGATTTCACGGACCTGAAAGCAGGTCCACCTTTTCCAACTACATTGTGTGGTCTAACAAATAATGTTAACTCTTCGTTGGCCTCATACTGTCAAATACAATTCTATAGGATATACATTGTGAACATCACAAAACATTGCAGCAGATCCTTCTGCCATGCAAATCAGGATGAAAGAGTTGTGGCACAGCACCATTTTATCCTATCTGTGGTCACGGCCACAAAATTTTTTAAAACAGGAAACTAATTTTTCTTCTGCCCGCTGCAATAATCTACAGCTTCTGTGGTTATAAATTAGTTATACTCCTTTCTTTCTTCTTTCATTATAAAGTCTGTGTTACACATTTAAATATCCTGTGGTTGTCCTATAACATCTTAATTTATTTAACTTTGAGTTTCCTCATCCTCATTGAAGTTTGTGTTTTATTTATTCACTTGAGTTCAATATTCTCAGTAAGGTGCTGGATCTTCAAAAGAAATCTTCAGTCACAACAGAATTCAATCAAATCACGTTTCTGCAAGTTGTCTGCCCAGTTTAAAATTAAAACATTATACTTATCTGCAGATGTGAAATGGAAACAGGATGATTATGAAACTCCTTTTAGAAGTTGAAAGCAGAAAGCTGATAATTTTTC
The DNA here is from genome assembly GCF_000690535.1 of Cariama cristata. Taxonomy (NCBI): domain Eukaryota; kingdom Metazoa; phylum Chordata; class Aves; order Cariamiformes; family Cariamidae; genus Cariama; species Cariama cristata. Next base: position 73,085 of record NW_009614482.1, on the reverse strand, counting down.
CATTAATATTTTTCTTTTAAAATTATGATAACTTATAACTACCTGCTAACCGTGTATCTATATTAATTTCCTACACTTCACTTTTCTGCATTTCACATGTGCCTGAGAACACCCCCAATAGAAAACTCAAGAGGGACAACATTAAGAGGCAGCTAAGAGACTGCATTAACCCTTTGTCGGCTGAAGCTGCCAGATGAAGTGTTCGCCTTTTGTCTAGGAATCCTCAAGGATTTCTTTAAAAAGGTTATGATCTCTTACTTTGGTGTCTTTCCCACGAAAGGTCAGACCAGAGGATATTTGAGATCCTTTCCAACCTGGGCTATATGATGATTCTGTGATGAACTCTGGAGATCTGCTGATTGGATAATGTTTTAAGGGTGCTTGCTTCCACAGGCATTTATTTGAGTGAGTGTAGTGGGTGGAAGGTTTAATTTCTCATAATTTTATAGGTGAAGATTTTTGTCTTGCAATATTTGCTGCATATTATGGGAGCATCCTTTAATATTGATGACTTTTAATAACACAGATCTCAGAATATAATCAATTGACTCTATTGATATAATATAGTTTTTTATCGTAGATGCACTCAAAAAACTTTTGACATAAAAATGAAATCACTCTAGGAATAATAAAATTAAATAGGTGAAAGTTTAACTTTTTTATTCTGGTACAATGCAGACAACTTCCCTACAGTCTCTGATTGGATCCTTTGGTTCATAGATAAACCCTTCCATGGGTGAAATAACATGCGTGACAGCACTGGGAAGAAATGAGCTTTAGGTTAGCAGTACCTCAGCCTAGCTACATGGTATAACTGGATTATCACCAGGAGTGGCCTGAGTAACTGTGTGTCCTGGTGGTGTTATTTGTGGTAGGATGCGGAGAACGGCATGGAATGTGCCCCTGGTGAGCTTGCAGGTGACAGGAAATCAGAGCAAGCCGTTGATACGCTGCGTAGTATGGTTTCCAGGCAGCTGGAACCCGGCTGAAGAAAGGGGATGGCGGGAATCTCATGAAGTTCTATAAAGACAAATGGGAAATCCTGTACCTGTGATGGAATAAGTCTATGCAGTTGTATGGGCTGGGGAGCCAAGTGCCTGAAAAGCAGCTATACAAGAAAAGGACTTGAAGGTCCTGGTATTCAGTAAGTTGAATGTGAATCAGCAGTGTGTCCCTGTGGTTATGAAGGTTAACCACATTCTGAGCTGTAGAAGCGTAGCTAACAGGCTGAGAAAAGCAAATATTCACCTCTACTGAGTTCTTGTGAAAGCACACCTGGAGAACTGTGCCCAGTTTGAGGCACCCTGGTACAAGAAAGGCTTAGATAAACTGGAGAGAGTCAACCATGGTGACTATAGAGCTGGTGAGTGTAATACAAGAAGAGACTGCAAGAGCTGGGTTTGTGCAACCTGAACAAGGACAGGCTGAGAAGGAATCTAATTGCTGTCTTCAAGTACATAACAGTTTTAGAGAGGACAGACCCTTCCTGGAAAGGGACAGAGAAAGGGTAAGATGCAATAGTCGCAAGCTGTAGCAAGGGAAATTCTGATTAAATTTCAGAAAAGCGGTTTTCACAGTGAGTTGATCAAACACTGAACAAGGTTGCCTAGAGAGGCTGTGAAACCTTTACCCTTGAATATATTCAAATCTTGACTGGACAAAGCCCTGAGCAACCTGATTTAACTTTGAAGTTGGCTTTGAGCAATGGGTTCAGCTCCAGAGGTCCTTTCCAACCTAAATTATTCTATGATTCTATGAGTTTCTGGGTGTGAATGACCAGGTATGTTTAATGTGTACTTCCAATATTTTCTGGTCTAGGACAACTTACTAACTGGTCACAACCCTGCATGTACATGACTATATTATTCCAGACCAGAGCAACTCAGACCCAGAGGCACTATTTCTGTTTCAGATTTATTCCGTTACCCAGAATATCTTAGCCCCCAATTCTCCTACTAATAAAAATGGGATGATTTTGACTTTTGCCAACATCATGCATCTCTAAACAGATAATCAAGTGTACACAGGCCCACCCCCATGATCATGCAGAAATTGACAGAAATTAAGAGAACCTGGGGACAAAAGTCTGTTTTAAAGAGTTCATTAAGTTCCCAATTTCTTTACCTGAAGATAATGATTGCAAAGGGAAAACTAATCAACCTAATGATTGATTACATTTCACAGAACACTTCAACAGTTTTACAGACCAGTTTTTGTAGTCTATAGACTTTCAGTAGTGTATACATTTAATTGTGGGTGTTTTGAAGTTTTGAAGTTATTTACCACAGCTTTGCTTTTTTTTTTTTTTTTTTTTTTTTTTTTTTTAAACAGAATACAGCAAACATGTAGGAAGCCTCAAAACTGGAGACAATGTAGCTACAGAAAAGAAGTCTATTTTCTGATTTGTTTTTTGGCATGAGTACCAAGAGATCACTGTGAGTGAAATTTATTGTTCTTTGATGGGCACTCTCCAGACAATAAAGGGAATAGCTTCTATTCTGAAATCAATGTTTGCAATTTTCTGCTTCTCCTTCAAATACAAAGAACATATTCTTTTGATTCTCAAAACCAATTACTAGATATTCCTTCAATTTTGTTCATTCACTGGTACTTGCAAATAGCACTTTAATTTTGTTTGTTAGATTAATTTAAATGAGAGTAGCTGTTTCATTTAAAGACTTCAAGTTGTAGGCTGTCTTTCTCAGGATAAAAGGAAAACTCAACAAATTGTCATGACAAAATATTTTCCATAAGCAGTTCTGCTGATGACAGGCCATGTATTGGAATTGCACTAGCTCTCAGATACATTTTTGGGGCAGATCCTTAGGGGGCATAAATGGTTTAAATGGATCTGTACTAGTTTACAATAGTTGAAAAACAGGTCTATGATGAAGCTGAGTATTTACAGAACACATAGCTGAAACTAGAATGCACTTTTCACCATTTTTCCAATGATCGATGCCTTTAATAATATTATTTCCATATTTCAGCTTTTCTAAAAAAAAAAAAACCCCACACTCATCAGTCCTTTAAAGACAGTAAAAGGTAGTTTTCCAATTGTCTGTATTCAACCCCTGTTATTCAAACAGTTCACATGTTTAAGCAAATGGCTATGACAATATGTTTGAAATTAATAAGGACACGAAAACCAGAAATAACGTTGGAGTACTAATCTCTTTTGAAATACTCAGAAATTTACAATGAGAAATCAAGATATATCTCTCTGACATCCAGTTTAGTTCCCTAATCCTTTCCAAACTCTCTCTGATGATTTCTGTCAAACTATTTCACTTAATTCTTCTAATTACTTACTTTTGTGTCTCCTACCTCAAAAAGCTGTTGTCATTTTTTTCCTGTGCATTGAGGAAATTTGATACTAATCTTATGTACATCAGAGAGGAATAAAGACATGGATGCTTTCCCTTCCTGGGCCAGCAGTTGCAGTTCAACAAAAACTTCTTTATAATTCTCATTCACAATGTACTGATGTTCACAGGAAGTCTCTTACTGAACCTGTGAATTTCTTAGTAACCAGCAATGGTGTCAGAAAAAAGGAACCGATCCTGCAGAATTCTAGCTGGCAGAGTCTTGGGCTTAACAGAGATAAAACTACAAATTATTTGTCTTTTGTAGAGAGCAGTGCATTTGTTTTTTAAGAGAATAATAGGGCAAAACAACTAGGTGATGAAGTAATTTGCTGGACTAGAAGATGTTTAAAATAGCTGAGGAAGTCTTTGTTGATCAGTGACAATCAGCATATTTCAATAAACCATTTGTAAGGCTGAACCATTTTGATATCAAAGATTTTGGTAAAGTATCTCTAAGGTAATGGTGATATCAACAATGTTTTCATGGGAAAGGTGTGTACGTGTGTGTATGAATGAATACATGGGTATATATATGTTTATAGCCTTAAACAAATGGGAGGAGAAGACAGCTTGGATGATAGGATATTTTTAAAGACAATTTTCTCAGAGCTTTCCCTAAGGCCTTCAGCAATGTGATGTCTAGGGCTGTAGTTGCCTGGGCAGCTAACCTGATCAGATTGTTTGCTCTGCTGAAGGTTGAAGGTCTCATCCTTCACTTTCTCCTCCTCACAGCTCCTCTCTGCTATTCCTCCTCTAAGGGAGGAAGAAGAGTTGGGAGTAGGATCTCTTAGTTTTGATTATAGCAAGAGGGTAAATCAGTTGATGGTGTCTAGTAGAATTAAATATTTAAGATGCATGTTTGTTCTTGAGTTTGATCTTTTATTTGTACTTAAGAATGCCCTGACTTTTTGAAGTAATCTTGATATGGATGGTCACAGACAGATGTAGAAGTAACTGGAATTAAGTTGGTCCTTACTATTTCAATCCACTGTTACATTTGGCACTACATTATTCTGCTGACTGACAGGGATTTTTCCCTTAAGGACTGTTATAACCTGAGGAAACATGTTAGGTTGGGGTTGAAATCCCATCTTCATTAAATTGAGCATAAAAACTCCCATCAGTTCCAAACACTCACCCACGTTGAGGTACTGCTAGTTCTGCTTAGTGATACAGCAAAACACGCAAGTCTAGATTTAACAGTCTGGTAATCTCAACACCTTGCTCCAGCCTGTGCCAGGCAGAATCTCACCTACCTGCATTCTGGAGTGTAGAAGCAAATTCTTAGGCTCAGAAGGGAAAACTTCTATGACCAGAGGTGAGATAGGGCTAGTATATGCTGATATTACCTCCTGGCACTCGAAGCATGAGGAATGAGGAGGGCTGAGAGCAACGAGGTTTCAGGCTGTCCCTAAGGGTGTTGTTGAATTCCCAGTTGGACCACTCCATATAATCACACAGCATGGTAACATAAAGGTTGATATCAACAAACTAAGTGTAAATTTGTTGAAAGGTCTGCAATTCTATCAGAATCACTGAAGCTCTTCATATACTTTTTAACACATTGCTTTAGTCTTTGATATCACAGTTATCAGAATGGCCACTAACTTTTAAAAGTTATTTCCTTTCATTCTCAACACTGGTGTCTAGCTGGCAGCAAACAAAGGATGAATTCTGTGCAGTGGTGGTTTTTCCAGGCTATGTTCTAGCTGCAGTTTTACACCTCCAGGGAAAGAATTTATAGATGAAAGAACTGTTTGTTTAGCCTTGCAACACAATATTTTACAAAAGTCTAGTTTAAATCTTGGTTTTATAAAGCAAGATTCTTTACAAATAAGATTAATAATAATTTTTTTAAATTAAAAAAAAATTTGCAAAATAAAATCCAATACAGGCTAACACTTCTCTTGAACTCCAGTGACAGCCAGTATTTCCCTTTATCCCTTTTTACTTGACTCACTGTAGAGCCACCTTGGATGTAGTTGTGTCAGGAGCTAGACTAAATGACTTATGTCAAGAGAGAGGGTGTTTCATTTCCTGCTTGTCATGGACAAATGATTTTTTTAATGGTCTCTCCACCTCATACTTTCTGAGATGCTGCTTGGAACACTGCATAAAGGAAATACAACTGAGGGCATGACCTCGGTATACTTCAATATAACTTCTGATCTGGAGCCTGGAAGATGTGGCTTTAAACCAATATTTTTCTCCTAAAACATATAAAGCCTGGTGTGGACTGCCTAGCTTGGTAAAGCAGGAAGTTTTATATTTTTATACATTTTGACTTAAAATTGAAAGACTTTTAAAGGCTTGTTATTACAGGTATGTTAATTGCTCGGAATTCTAGATATTTTAAAATTTAAACCATCCAATAGTTAACGTGAACTTGGAGCTGCTAAAGTAATAAAATTTTCTGTTGGGTTTAGAATCATTATTCTTCATGATAACAGCTTTATTTTGTTTTTCCTAAAAGATGAAAGGCTACAGTGGGCAATAACAGATGCATAAGTTGCCCCACCATTTTCAAGAACAAAAAAATTTGTTTGTTATCATTATCTTCAGTACTTTACAGCAGAAAGCTGACTTGAATTCCAGCCTGAACAAAAAATGATAGATCTTTTCCATTAAGGACAAACTAAAAAAGCAAGTAAAGTCTTTCTTTCTCAGTCTCTTTCTTGTTTCAGGTAGACAAGAGTCTGTGCAAACCTTGTAATAAATACAAATCACCTCTTCTGCAGTGCAGGTTTATCTGTACCAGCCAAGACCCTATCCTCCGCCATTGCAGGGAAGCCGCAGTCTCAGGGAATCTGTTCTTTCTCATCCCTGTAGAATAATTAGTTTGGGAGGCAACACAAGCACACTGTAGACATGCTATTTGGGGACTTACAGTCCTCCTGCCACAGGTAGATTTATAAGATGATAGAGACTTGTAAGATCTTAAGGGCTGTACATCCAATGTAAATCCTTCAGTTAGTTACAATCACATAAATGGACACAAAATTTAGCTACTGTTGTGGATATTCTGTGCTACGTCTCTGAGAAGTCCAGCACAAACCTGTCTTGGAAATATCTTTGCACCCCTTTAGTCCAGGCGTGCTTCATCATACTCTGCAGTGAAAAAGCCAAGGCATCTGTCGAAGCGGCTGCAGGCTCATAGGCATGCCTTGGACCTTGCCTGAATCTGCGATGTTGCATGGTATAACTTGATTCTGGTATTATCTTCTCATCTGTGCGTTTTACTTACCTAGGGGGTCTTGTTCACCATACCGGAACACTACCCCCAGCCACCACCGTGGCTTATACAGCTCCTTTCAGCCCTTCAGCACTTTAACACAGTATTTAAGGATCAGAACACAGCAGAGGACCCAATTATCTGCACATAGACCATCTCCATGGTGGGGCAGTGGGTGTATTTTTGGTGTATTTGCTTGTGTCAAATAAGAGAAAAGTCTTATAATCCTTGGTGGTAATAGTGATTGAAAGGACATATCTGGAAGTAAGTTTATGTGTTAGCATCATTATCTTTTTATTCTTTTTAAAAAATATCTATTATACTAATTGCAGTTGCCAGCAAATATACTAGGTGACAAAACCCCTACAATCTAGAGAGATCATAGAATCATAGAATCATTATGGTTGGAAGAGACCTCAAAGATCATCAAGTCCAACCGTCTACCCAATGCTACTGTGCCCGCTAAACCCACTAAATCATGTCTTGAAGCGCCACATTTAAATGTTTTTTGAACACCTCCAGGGACGGTGACTCCACCACCTCCCTGGGGAGCCCGTTCCAATGCCTAACGACTCTTACAGTGAAGAAGTTCTTCCTAATATCCAACCTGAACTTCCCCTGGCGCAACTTGAGATGGAAATACAGCGGAAATGTGCAATAATGGATAAGGAAACCAGACAGAAGTCTTCTAAAACCATATCTTAGCTTCCAGAAGACAAATTTGCACTTCATGAAAATGTTTATGTATTTCCAAACTTGTAACCATTATAAGATAATGGCATTTCAGAATGGGACCAGGGCAACAGGCCACATAGAGGCTGTGTTCATACTGCAGGGATGTGCATTTGGTGGTATATATCCTGTCCAGGATTTCTAGGTGGTCAGAGCCTGAGGATGGAGAAGGGAATGAAAAGATGAGTTCTCAGCCTGACTTGAAGAAAAGTCATAGCCTTAAAGAAAGGGCATATTCTTACAAAACACGAGACTGTACTCACCTCTGAAATCGAGTAGAACATGCAGGCCTGATGTTTCGTTGCTATGAATGTGAGTTCAAGACTTTAAGAGTTATGCTCATTTGCCCTGGCTGTTCCTTTGACAGGATTTCTGTATTCTTGCACAGCAGTCGGCAACAGCATGAAGAAAAACTTCCCTTTCCCTTTCCCTTTCCCTTTCCCTTTCCCTTTCCCTTTCCCTTTCCCTTTCCCTTTCCCTTTCCCTTTCCCTTTCCCCTTCCCTGAAACAGCAGCAGAGGACTTTCGTATAGGGAGAGAAGGTTCCCACCAAAAAGCTTTATCTTTTAGGTATATAGGTGTGTTTCATAGCCTGCTTCATATAAAAGGTAAAAACAAAAATTATTTCATAAAAGAGAATAAATAAAAGACATTTCAGAACCCCATTTGTTCATGCTATACGAGTTTTCCTCCCTCTCTCAGACACTGAAAATAAGCTTAGGAATATCAATTCCCTTATCCTACTCTCCTGCATTTGTAAAACATGTACATTGGTAATTTTTGTTTTGGCTATAAAAAAATCCATTAATTCTGTTAATCTTGTGAGAAATATCTAACAAAGTCTACTTTAAATATTATGAAAGAGATTCAAACATTTGGTTTTCAGTCCAAAGGCATGTCTTTAATTCATCTCTAAATCTTAAATTTGCTTCCTTCAATTTCCTGTTAACTTTCTTTCTCTGGAGCCGGTCTCGTGTTCGGCTTCAAAAGATTTAAGCTTCAGAGAGTCATAGGGTCAGATTGTTTTATACTCATACAGCTGTCCCTAAGGTTAGTTACATCTTTTAGACTTCCACCTTCTATTACAAATCACAGATACTCAGAGACAGTAGTCTAATCTCCATTTTACATAACACATTACTGGTAAGAGCCTGAAAATGAGATGTTTATGTTTTATGCACTAATCTCTTGATCACAGAGCAGTGAAATACTTGAGAGAAAAAAACTTGGAACACAAGCACAGAGCCACCCAGGGAAAAAAGGTGCACACAGTTCTGCAAAGAGAAAGCGAGTGATGCATAGGCTGAAGATCACCTTTCAATCACCAAACAAAGGGAAATTCTTCTAATATGAAAACACCAGAATCAGTTTATTGGCTGACACTAGAATTAGGTGACTGTTGTGAAAACTGCAGAGATCCCAGGAACAACAAAATAATTTTTCAGAATTGTAAAATAAGTGTATCAACAAACACAAGACATAAAAGTTTAAGAAAACGAGAGTATGAAAGAAGGAAAATGTTACAATACTGCTTGACGTATTTTGAGAACAAGAAGTTGGCTGTTCATAATGAGATGGCAAGAGAAGAAAGTGCATAAGTAATATGAAAGGATGAAAAAATGATACAAATACCTGATTTCTCAAAAAAATTTAAAAAGTGGTGTGACTATGTATTTTTAGTAATGAACTTATTTGATATGCTACAGAAATTTTTAAAAATCCAGAGCATACAAAATGTAAAAAAATGAAAATGTTATCAAGATTAGAGTGGAATGCGAGTCTTTGGATATTCGGGGATTTTTCCATGATCAGTATCTTACAGCATATGACAGAACACATACCAAGTTTCTCATGAAGCTGGGTGACTAAGGCGGCAGAGAATTGCTTTCCCAGCTCCTTGTGTCCCCATCACCTAAGGAAGCAGCTTCTTGACTTTCCTGGTTTTCGAGTCCCAGCTTCACAATGGCCCTCCTGCCACAAATAGCCAGAATCTGAACTGGGATCGCAGAATCCTTGGGATCCCAGGATCCTGGTTGGCAGATCAGGCAGGAGGCTGAGGACCTGACCGCCACTGGGACAGGACTTCCCGGCAGCACTTTAGGCAGCAGCTGGACAGCGAACCAGCCAAAACCCCTCTGGCAGAGAAAGCTCCGGAGAGCACAGCTGGCACTGTCCCTTTCTCACAGAATGCTTTGGTGTTGAGGGACTGACATCATCTATGGAAAAAACACAGTATCAGAAAATTTCCTGACAATCCTAATTCCCAGTCAACATTCTGAGTTGCATAAACTTGGCTTTAAACAGGCGTGAGAGACAATGTTCCTCATAAAAGTATTTGAAAAGGTAAAAGAAACAGATGAGAGTAATTATTCATAAAAGAAAACCAAAGAGATACGTATTCCCCAAGGATCAAGACTATTACTAACTACTGAAAAAAACAGGCATAACGGTGATTCGAATGATCAGCTGTGCATTGTACTATCAATGAAGACAGGAAAGGGACAAGTAGTATTGTGCTAGGTCATGATCTCCGGGAACGGCAAGGGAACTCTTACAAACACTGCTGGTCACCTGTTAAAGGAGGCAAAATTTACTCTACAAAACAGGGACAAGAACAACACACAGCCAAATGCCTCACATCCCAGTTTCCATTCTAGCTCTTCTGTTTGAGATAGTTGATTTGTAGTCTCCAAAAACCAAAGTAGAATAATTGTGGCAGAATTTTTGTTATGATAAATTTGCATCGAAAGAACATTACTTCTTTTCAGAGTAGTTGCCTATTTTGAGTGACCTTTTTGTAGGTGGAAACATCTGTAGTAAAATCTGCAGAAAAATATTGAAAATTAGAATTTGCTTTCAGGTAGAAGTTTTCACAATCACTTCAAACTGAAGAAATAGCCAGACACACTAAAATACGTTTTTACAGAACATCACATGAACGAAAGTTTTTCCTTTGTATTTCACTTAAGAGGCACAAATGAAAAATAGCTTAGAAAATATTTTTCAGGCAATGGACAATTTCCTTCATATTTGCATTCACTGTATATTTTAGAATAACTAACCCTGTAAGAAATGATGATGTGCATGATTTTGTGGAGTTTCAAGCCCTTTGCATGGCATCAACTCATTTTCTTTGCACAGTCCTCTAATTAACTCAAGCAAACGCTTACATTGTTTCCCATATCAGCAAAACTACTCACAGGAATGTAACTAAGAAAAAACTTACAGGGTCAAATGAAATGAAAATTAATCTGACTAAATAATAAATATTTTTAATTCCTTCTTATGAGGAATTTAGAACTTTGGGTCTTTCTCAGTTATCCATCTGGTTATTTTTCAACTCTTAAATACTTTGAACTTGTTTAAAATTGTTTAGTTGGCTATGTATACTGTGTTATTTATTTTAATTAAAAGTTAAAAGATTCAACACACCAGATTTATTTGTTAGCAGGGCAGGAAAAGTAACTGAAAAACGTCTTATACTATCAGCAATAAATTAGTGTGAGTTTAAGTGCTAGAACACAACACTTGTTTGAGTCATTGAAAAGAGACATGGAGTAGTCAGCATCAAACAAGGATGGGTGTCTAGTTTCTCATTAGGTTTTTCTTTAGAGTAAAATGCATGGTCCCCCTATTATAAGAAGTAAACTAGATATTAAAAACCAGTAAAAATGTACATCATCTGTTCGTTTCTAAATCTTACATCATGGGCCTACAGACCAATTAGTGAAATGCACATTTAATTCCCTTCTTAATAAGAATTTCACTTAATGAATACGTAAAAGCTTTATTGTTCCAGAAAGTAATGAGAAATGATCTGATGAAACAGGAAAAAAAGACACAGTGTAAATTATTATTTTTATATTTTAGCCTAAAATATATTTCATTAGGCAAAACCGTCCTTGCAGATGGATAGAGCTGTAAAACAGGGCGGATTTCTGTTATTAAACAGTTAGAGAATTGGCTTTCTATTTTTCCCCTCTATTTTGGTGCCAGAGAAGGAGTCATAAAAGTACAAGATTCCTACTAATAGAAGACAGTAACATGGTAATATTAAAGCTACACTCACCCTTGACATTACAAATAACACGCTCTCCACTGGACTTTCTCTCTGCTGCTTTCCCTAGGAGCTCAGGAGACTCACATCGGAACGGTCGTCGTTTCTCCAGAAGAATTGTTAACCTCTGAGCCCTGTGTTTGGGACTGAAGGAACAGACAGCTGGGAACTGAGTCATCTGTTTGCCTGCTTCAATTCCTGACATGCTACACAGGAGAAAAAGGCTTTTTTCCTCTCCTCAGACTGAGTTTTCTGATACACTGTGGTGAAAGCATGGTACCTTATCAATGCATTTACGTCTTCTGGTCTGGGGGACATTTCACTGCTGACCGTCCTCTGCCCTCGGACGCTGCTTTCTGCCTTGTCCACGAGCAGAGCGAAGTTCACAGTCTGTCTTTGGATCTGTGTGTTCCACCACCCGTGACACTTCTTTGAGCAGGAGGTTGGACAAGGAGCCTCCTGAGGTCCCCACCACCTGAACGATCCAAGAACAACAAGGCCACAGCTCTGCATGAGGCCCTCAAGGACTGGCGCAATGCAGGGGCAGCTCCTGCACTGAGGACGGTGGGGTCTGTCCCCACTCGAGCTTTTTAAATTTCCAGCCTTTTCTCAGTCTTACCTCTGTCCCATGCTAAGGGCAGACAGCATGCATGCCAGTATGTGGCCCAGCACCGCAGCCCGCCTAAGCACAAAGCACGTGCTGGACTGGAAGGCACCCCACTCCTGCATGGCCTCTCAGAGGGGAGGGAGGTCACCAACCAAAAATCATTAAGCTGCCACTGCCACAATGTAAATAGCACATAACAAATACAAACATGGATATTGTGCCTCTGTAGCCTTTGGTAGTCAGGACCCAGAAGAGAGAAAAGGAAAAGAGGACGCGTATGGAAAAGGTCTGCTCAACCTTCTGGTTCTGGCTCATATTTGGAAAGGGAGAATGTCTGCAGTGCTTAGGTCTGTCACACGTTATACATGACAGCTCTTGTCATCAAAAATTCTCAGGGCAATGCCACTAACTGTCCAGCAGCACCTTCAGTGAACTTCAATGCCCTTTAATCTCTCACTTGACAGAATAGCCTATAGGAGCATACTTCTTTTCAATGCAGAGTTCACAAAAGTTTTGAATTGTACTATACTCGAACAATTTATTTATATGAGAAAGTTGTTTTCTTTTTTGTTTTATTACACATGAACAAGTAGCAATGAAAATACATATTCAATAGACTGTGTGAATATGATTTTATTTTCATGTATAGTTGTTTCAGAGGATAAACTGGCAATGGAATTGCATCATGTTTTTAAGAGAAACCAGCAAATTTTCAGCTCTAAAGAAATGAAAAGAGAAAAGATAAACATGGTGGTATTGATTTGCTTGAAGTTTTTCTATTCGTTTGCTTATAATGCAGATATCAGAACTCAACAAAACCAGCCAAAGATGCGAAATAAAAGAACAAAATGAGTTCTTTCTCAAGGACTTTTTACTGAACAGAAAGGTCAATATGGGCAAATTAAATTCCTGCTCAATACAAACTTCAATCAAAATGTGTACATTCAGTTCAAAAAAATTAATGAAACTGTCAACATAAACAAAATTGAAATAGTCATAGGTTTTTTTCCTAGATCCTAGGAGTATAAAGACATTGCATTTCTCTTTACCTTCCAGCAATCGGCAGACAGTAGTTATCAGCCTTTGCTGATAATTTTCTCAATATGTATTATATTTACAATATGAACAACTTTTTATTTTGGCATTTCATCTTTAGAAAGCTTATTTTTCCTCTTTTTTGATTAAAAGGCATTTAGGTTAATATAATTGCAGAAATGATAAAAGAAAAAGACCCGTTATGCTTGTTATAGCTCCTCATTCTTTCTGTGTTACTCCCAAAGTGTAGTGCATTTTCACTGGACCCTTCCCTAGTGTACATTCCGTCAGTCTGGATTTGTTTAGTGCAGTTCTGAAATGGCTTGAGCAACAGAATTCACACCTTTTCTCTGAGAGACTAAATGAGAAGGAACTGAGGTGTGTGCACCCAGGGAAGAAAAGGGCTTTGGAGCACCACTGGAATTGTTGGGACTACAATCCAACACTCTCCTTGCAGATCTTCATTTTACCTGACCCAGAGGAGCATATGAGGGTATGTGTGTATCAACATTTTGGTTTGGATCACAGGGGCACTGAGCCCAAGCTGGGATGTCAGCCCATTCAGGAGTGTGGGTCAGGATTAGGCCTAGAGAAGGGACTAAGGGTCAAACATGGCCTGGCATGGGGCTTCCACAGCAGAGGAGCTCAAGTCTTCTAGCAGTTGCTAATGTGGCCATGCCCTCACCTACCTTCATCCTGAGGACTCCTCAACAAAGAGTCTTTGGGTTACTGAATAAAGTGGGGGTGAACTTTTCAGAGGCATATGACATGATTGGGCTATGTGGTCCCTGACCGCATGGATATTCCGTTGCCTAGTGTCAAGGTGTTTTTCCAGAGGCAAATGGACCTGACCTTCTAAAAAAATATTTCTTATTGAAGGGTTAAATTATGGAGCAGGCATCTGTCACTTAACAGGAAAAGGATTAGCACAAAATGTTAGCTTTTGGCAAACAAGTGTCTGACATCTTACACTTACTTTTCAACTCTAAATTGGGTCACACAATCATCATTTCTCCTCCTCAGTAAAGGAAGGGTAGAGAGCAGTTTTCATGAGATTACAGTTATGTTCTTACATCAAAACTAAAGCCTTGTCCTGCTTACAGTTCTGTGAACCAGGAGCATAAAAGCATTGAACTATACTTGCACATTTGCCATTAGTTTTTATCACTGGGAGAACCAAAACCAGATTCATATTCTTAACTGCAGGCTTGTAAATCTGTAGGAACCGATGCTTTAGCAAAATCCCAGTAACTCTTTTTAATGAAGGTTGGGAGGTACAAGACTTTGTTTTCAGGGCTAGTACCAAGATTAAGATAACCCATTATAATTAAATTTAAATTCCTAGTGGAGAGTGAGAAGGTTAATATTTTCACAATATCATCCTTATTGTTATCAAAGGTAGAAGAAAATATTTTTATTAATAAAACAATATATCCTCAGATTAATCACTCAACTGAAAGCTCATAAAATTAATTGCCATAAAACAGATTAAATTTAATGCAGATGATTGCATATGTTTTTGTTGTTTATAGTTGTCTGGCTTACAGTTTCTTTTCTTCCTTTATATTCCTTTAAAGTAACGTCTTTGCGAGGTTCTGAGTTAAAAGCTGTTCTGTCCTCATTTTTATTATCTTTTTCTATGAAGAACTGACAGATGTCTTAATAAAGAACGGACAGCTGGTTTATACACAAAAAGGCACAATCAATTTAGGCTACAGTTTAAAACTACATAAAACAGCTGTACCCTACTAAGGAATTTTAATAGTTCTGCATCATGCACATCACACCATTTGAAATATCTATAATTAAATGTGCATTTTGTTAATGAAATCTTCCCCTTGAATCATTAAAAGAAGTGACTTGTACTTTTTCTAAAACTTCACTGACGTCTTTGGATAACCATTTTGTTTTGGCTTGGGTTGGTTGTTTTTATATATTTTTTTAAAAAGTTATTTCAACTTTCAAAATATAATTAGTCTGTATTGATTTGTCTGACATACAAAATGACTTCTCTTCAGTTCTGTCGCCATGTAGCGGTTGTTTGCTGTTTTCCATTCTAATGTTGCCTTTAATTTCCAGAGAAGCAGTAACTTTGTGAGTCACAAAAAGGCAATATAACCATTGAAATACATGGAGAACATACTGGGAAGAAGGGATACTAGAAAACTTAATTTTGTGTTTGCACTAATAAAAGTGTGATGACATGAAATGGATAAGAATAACAACATCTTCAAGCTAATCAAACAGAGGGATGTAGATTGGGTACTATATTAAAAAGAATATTTATACTTTACATTGAAAGCTCTTCCGTAGTTAACTCAGGTTACAAAATTTCTTATTGCAGATAGAATGAGTGAGTTTGGCACCATCAGAGAGAAACACATCTAGACTGTATCTCAATGGTATGTTGCTTGTATGACTGCAGCAAAGGTAGAGGTAGACTGGTTGGCACCAGACAGCAGTAACAGTTGTGAGCTGGTGGCCTTGGTCTTTTGGCAGAGACAGTTCATGTTGTCCCACTATCTTGAATTTTTGCTGAAGGCTGAAAGAACTGATATCCCTATTATGGGTGTCACTGCTAGATAGATTAAAGCATGTTCAGATAGCCTAAGACTCTGTACTTGATACTACATAGAAATAAATATAGAAGGAATCATCCTTTAACCACAATGTCCAGCTGGGTGACAAAGTGGTACCTGTGTTCGGACTAACTGTACTTTCTGACTGTAGCCATTTCTTCATCAACCAGTACGGACAAGCTGCCTGCCTGCTGAGCAGGACGCCCATGACTCTTTCAGTGCCACCTGGAAGGTGTAGCAGGCAATTTGCTCACGGTCCTTAGCTATCCCGTTACTGTTTTCCCCCCTAGTTTCCCTGACTGTCTCTTATGTCAATCCCCTCCTGCAGTGATTTAGGACCCACATCTACCCTTTCCGCTCTTTACAGAGACCTGGCAGCATAGTCTCTCACCTAGGGAGATCCAGCATTTGGGTCTCTTACTTATCTCAGTTGCGGTAGTCTGACAAACCACCCAAGAGAATTTTGTTATCCAACAATCAGAGCTTTAAAGTCCACTCAAAAAATAACTCCTAGTTTTTATACTGTTTATCTCCAGCTGGATTTAAGATATAATACTTTTAAAATTAATTGGGAAATTAATGAAATGAATTAATTTCATTTTGAAATTAAGAAGAATAGATAGTTGTAACCAAGTTTACTATATGAAAAATGAAATTTCATGGTTGGACCACTGCTTGGAAGTAAAGAGGAGAAGTATATCATAATTGTTATAGTTTCTCATTAGCTGGGAACTAATGACTCCCAAATCATTAAAATTACTGGCAAAGAGCACTCTGTCATCTTCACTATTATCATAACTTCAACATTCTCTGCATTATCACCTATTTACAGTTCTATGTCCAGCTAGCTAGAGTGGAAGATTTATATGATGATTTTACCTCTGTTAGTGCTCCAGATGAGATCAGGACTGTGCTTCAGAAATAAATTTCCAATCATTTGTATGTATCATGCTTTGCTTTACATCAGTATCAGAGCACGTCAATTCAATTTCTTTGAAATGAAACTGAGCCACCAGGGTTGCCCTGAGAGCACACCTAATGAACTCCAGCCAACAGGCATTCATTCCATGGGGACAAAATATTTTGAGAGAGAATCCCGCTAAAATACACGCAGTATGGAAATCTGGTCTTCAACACCAACTGTTTTGTTTTACAGCTCCATCTCTGCTGTATTGCATTGCGTGTTAATGCGGATGTAGGTGAACTCAACTCAAATTCAAACTGTGGCCTCGAGCATGGGTGGTGAGCACATTGAGGAGTATCTTGGAGGAGAAAGTTTGGACCTATACTTAGCAGATTCAAGGGGATGGGCTAAGCATGCATATGACTGTTTATTCAGTCAAAATCTGCCCCTACTTAGCATGTAGGCATAACATTTTCTTTCTTAAGCTCTTCTGAGATTTTTCTTGACAGGAAAGGAAAGGTATGATATCTTCATCCTTCCCAGGCTGATATCTAAACAAGTTTTCTTCACTGTAAATTGGAAAGCCCCTGAGAATACCCTTGCTGATATAAGACACTATGTGGTAATCACCACTGGAAAGACAGAAATCACCACTCTAAACTATCCACAGATTCAAGGATTAGATTTATTTTACATTAAGTAAAATCAGATGGTACATGCAGTATTGATACAATATGAAGCCCCACTAGGGCATCTGTCTGTGCAGGTGAATGCTGCATTCTGTTCTGTGCTGTAACATAGCTTTAACTAGCAGAACAGAATAAAAGTGATTGTGTCCAACCTAAACAAGGCAGTGGGGGATGTGAAAGTCTGGCGAATATCTTCTAGGGAAATGAAAGACTGAAATTCCTTAGGCAAAGGATTGAAGTGATCCAGGGAGAGGAAACAGTGCCAGATTGTTACCTAAGTTTAGCTACACAGCTTTAGATGCTAAAAACAATGGACTCAACAGAAACACGGCTTTATGACATACTATAATTCTCTCTGCCTTCCAGCTTAACCCCTTCTTGTTCCACAAGCAATAATTTTTTTCTCTCTCTCATAAAGGACCGCATTATCAACTATCCCCCTGGTAATACTCTCTCAGATACCAGCCAACTTTTCTTCCAGGTAGTTTGGACTCAATGTTTTCAATCTGTATCTAGTTTGGAAAGATGTTTCCTTTCATCGGGTCTGAAGAACGGTTTGTGTTTCAGCAAACTTGTCTGCTTTTCCCCCAGCAACATCAGATGGTGCAATAACAGGTATTACTCATCCCCACAAATCTTGCCTTGCTTCAAAGGAAAGGGTGGAAGTGCCTCGTTAATACAGGTGGTAGTAATGAAAATTGTATTCATGCTGGATATTGATGATTAGCTTTGATAAATTGTTAAATTTCACAAAGTTTATTACTAACTTGTAATTCCTACTTTTCTCATAACTCATAAATGATCTCTTAAGTCTCTGGCGCTAGCTGTTATGAAAACAGAGAGAACTTGCCTATTAAGAACAGTTTAACTCTCATCAGCTTAAAAAGTGTTAAATATACCAGATGGGGAAGGAAGGCAGAGGGACTGGCACCAGACTTCTAGAAATCAAAGTCTCAAGATTAAATCCTTCATTACTATCATTTTTTCTATTGACACATCCCCATGACTATTAAGAAACTAAAGTGGCCTGGTTTTGAAGGACCCTCCCCTTTAACGTCCAACAGAATGGATTTTCCCAAATCTTCAGGTCTTTCCACTAATGACATGTCCCCTATAAAAAATTAATTCCTTTAGATGTAAATTCTGGTGAGAGAAGAAACCCAGTTTTCAAATAAATCATCCACTGTACCTTATCATCCCAGAGAAAAGTCAGAATACGATGGGTAGGAAAGGCACATATAATATTTTCCTATTTCCTTCCATTCTCTTAAGGTTCCTAGTTATTAAGACTTTGAAAGTAAAGTTTCTTTGTGTCAGGTACACTTGGTCATTGAATGTTGATTTGACAAGGTGTGAAATGTGCCAGCTGTGTGCTAACTGGGCAATAATTGTTTGAGCTGTCATTGAGGAACAAGATTGAAGAGTCTATTGCTTTATTGGCTAGCTATACCAAGCTCCTTATGTGATATCAATTCAGAGTATCAGTGACCTTAGTTTTTGGAGGTACCTGGCTCTCCCCAGGCATTGAACTGGGGCAGTGAATTGTACTTCAGTGGTACTTGAGTGTTTGGTTTGTTAGCCTCTTCCTCCTACTCTGCAGGCCTTAGGTGCCCAGTACAGAGTTCCAGTCTCTGCTCTGAAGAATGAAGCCTTTATCTGTATAACGCAGCTAAGACTATTATGCTGAAGCCCAAAGTTATTACTTCTGGATATAGTTCAGAGCACATATGTTGTAGGTGTACATTGGAAATGTGAATTAGAAACTTGAGCTGAGCAGTGTTTAATGAATATCTTAATGTACATTGTGTGAAATACTGCAGTTGATATGTTTGACTGAGTTAATATTAAAGCTGACTTTTAATGAATAGAAGAAATCACAGGTTTATCATCAACAGAATGCAAACAATTAATTTTCATTGACTATTGAAATAACAAAGACGTATATGCTTGCTGCTGTTATTGAAACACATCTGTGTGTTTCAGGTCTGACAACAGTGGAAAAATAGGAAAAATAAGTGCCTGTTAAGAAATGGTTCAAAGCCATCACTTTTCCCAACTAGAATATCACCATATCCTATCTAACATCACTGAATTGAGAAAACGACATTATACGACTTCTTTAATCCCCAAGAGATTCAACCTCTGAATCCAGCTTAATAAAAGCCTATTAACACAGAATGTCATATTGCTTTATGCAATCAATGTAAGGGAAGGTATTAACATAGGGACACCTCATAGAGATTCTTGCAGAAACCGTAAGCACAATTTCTGCATCTAATCGGCTACTCAAATAGAATTTTAAAATGCAGATTCCATCTGGTTTTAAAATTAACACTGCTAGAGGAAAGAACATTGAATAGGCTGCAAGTGTGTCAACAAGAAGTGGTATAGCTAGGGGAGATCTTAAATTACATTTTCTCTATGACATTCCAGAAAATTTATCTACTGTAAATTACAAAATATCATCCCTCTGTGTGCCAGCTCAAACTCACATGAGAGTCTTTAAGAGAAGGAGAAAACCCGGTTTGCTGGGTTTCAAATAGGTATTGCATAATCATGCCTTTTAAAGACAAGAATATCAATAATACACTGTTGCTGTTTAAGGCTGGACTGGCAATTAACGTGGATGGCCGATGGTCTCTATTAACACCTTCCTTCCTGGAAGGGGAAGGAAAGGAGGAAAGGGAGAGAGACTTATGGGTTGGAAAGTTAAAACAATTTATTAAAAGAATAACAATGAAAACAAAACAATGAAAAAGAGTATACCACTATTAATATTAATACTACTAATAATAGAAATAAAAAGATACAAAACCAATATAGAACTTCCCAATGATGATCATGGAATTGTGTGCTGCAGTGGCTTGTACCGGTGCTTTGGCAGGGTGGGGACCCAGGCGTCCCGGACTGGATTCAGGAATGCGTGGATGGGGGTTGGAGGCAGAAGAAGGAACAGAGTCACACAGGGATGCCAGTCATGAAAGAAGAAGCCCTGACCCCTGTGATGCCTTAGCTTTATACTGAGTGTGACCTGTACGGGATGGAATACCTCATTGGTCAGTCCTTGGTCACCTGTCACGTCCACACTTTCCCACAGGTGTGACCCTTTTATGCCTTTTCACTTGTGGAACATAACAGAGACACCAGTGACCTTGGTTCCCACAGGAATAAGTTTAAACATGGGCCTTTCTGCATACCTATCCCACCGTTACTTTAGTGACAACTATAAACATCAAGTGTTATCAATTCTGAAAGCAGACACTGTCTGAAAAACATGTAGTCAACCTCAGAAAGTGCAGTTACTTAAAAGAAACGTAGCTGAAGGGAAATCTACTGAAAGGAGAATTGGTCCTGTTTCAGTAAAACCAGGACATACGCATGTACTCCATAATAGAGAATCTCACAGCAAATATTGCCTCTGAATTTGAGAGAAAAATACAGTTTTATAAGTTCATATAGAAAAATTTTTGTTGGTTTAGTTTTGAATAGGCTGAGTCTTTGTAGTTCATTGTAATTAATCAACCTATGACAGCAAGATTACACAATGTAAGATTATTAAACTTGTTTATTTAATTGTTTAAGTGAAAGGATAGAGGCTTGTAAATATAAGCAGAGTATTCTTCCTTCCATTTCTGCCCTCCATAAGAAACACAACAGTATCTTCTGGGGGTAATTTCCTTGTTTGTAAACTTTAAGAGAGAAATGCAGCTGGTGGTCCAGATTTAAACTGCAGAGGAATCCTGCTGGGTCTCTGTCTCCCAGATAAATGTAACGTGGCACATGGCTGCATTTGTAGAGTGTAGGCTGTTGTAAAGGGTATTGTGAAAATATAGGCTGCAGTAAGTTTAGACTATAAGAGATACATAAAGCAGGTAAGAATCATAGGAGGGAGCCTCAAGGCACAGAAAAGAAAAAAGCTTTGCAGGAATATGCTTAACTCCCTGAAGTAAATCAAGTTCTTGGCTTTTATTCCATTCTAAAGTAGGCTCCTGAAGGTCTAGGCAAAACTGACATCTCTACTGGATCAGAAAACAGTGGGTAAGTAAGTTTTGTTTTCTCTCTTTCCACCTGCATTTGGGAAAGATTAAGAAATTAGCTGTGCACTGGGAAACTGAGGGTTCACTTGCTGTTGTGATAGGAGCACTACTGTCTGTTGTCTTACCTGTAATATCTCCATCAGCGTGCCTATCATTGTGCCTCAGAGCATATACTCTTGAGGTATGAAACTGGGTTTCTCTTCGGTGTTCAGAGTGCCAGCAATGGTGCCTTAATCCTGGACTAGATACAATGTGCTGGCATACTACTGATATAAACTGGGCCTGTGGAGGCTTGGAGGAGGCTTTTTCAGGGGAAGTTCAGAGTGTGGAGTTCAGCCTGTGGAGGCTTCAGTGAACCCTGACTAGAATTGGTTTGGACTGTTTTCAATTTTTGTCAGCCTGAATTTCAAGCGAGAGGATATTTAGGTATGCTTGATACAGGGAGATACAGTTGTGATGACTCTGAAGGGCAAAGAGGTAGGGGAATCCAGCCCTCTTACCTTCTTCTATGACACATTAATGACACACATCACACACACACACACACACACCCCCCCCCCCCCAAATAGAGCTAGTGCTTCAAAAGCAACAGGGCACAGCACTGTGGTGACTGGTCCATGTAGAGATGGATATGTAGAGGTCTAACATTAATGACATTACCTGATTGCTTCCCAGAACATTGAGTTGTCATTCAACGACTGCCCATTAACTGTCCATTCTTTTCACCTCAGTTTCTTCATAGCCATCCTGTCCTATCTAATCTTCAGATCTCTTTGCACAGCTAAATGTTTTGCGCCTTATCCAGAGATGACTTTGAACATAAGTAGAGAGAACACAACAGTCTGGAAAATTGAATTGGAAATTCTTAGGGCTACACAGAAACATGGTCTATTTGCTTTTTAAAGCTGTGAAG
Source organism: Cariama cristata (assembly GCF_000690535.1). Lineage (NCBI taxonomy): Eukaryota > Metazoa > Chordata > Aves > Cariamiformes > Cariamidae > Cariama > Cariama cristata. The sequence goes on along the minus strand of NW_009614482.1, from coordinate 50,933 downwards.
TCCTTCAGAATACAAGCTCCAGTGGGCCTGCTTCTAAGATTTTTGAGGCTACTCCTACTCATTGATGAATGAGAATGGTTGTGAGATGGGCTGTTAAAACCAAAGAATTGCCAAAGAATTTTAGAATCAGTGTATGCTCATCGTAGGAATGTATGGACAATATAAATATTTTTATCAATGCCAGTTAACTACATCATAAATTACTAACTAAAAACAGTTTTTGCCTTTACTTTAATAGATACTATTAACCTTCTTGCAATGATAGATATTGATTTTTCTCTGCAGATAAATACAAGATCCATTTCAAAGTTATATACTGATTTAGCTTAATATGAAAAGCATTGTCCATACATACAATGTGCTATTAATCACTCAAGTATATTCCACATGAGCTATAGTATGGACTTATCAAGGTATGATTACAAATGTAACTTTAGTTCTTAGCTTTCTATTGCATATGAATGTATGTTTAATAAAAAAATACTAGCAATATTGAAATTAATGGTTAAATTGTTGCTGATTTTCATAGCATAAGATTTAATTTGCTTGATAGTTAATATTTCTCTTAATATAAACTCTACACTAGACCATATGTAGTATTTAGTAAGAAATATTTTAATTTCAACATAAGATTGAAACCCATATTATCACTAATACTTGCAAGAAATAGTGAAATGAAAATAGTCTTAGAGAAAGATCAAATGAAAATAAAATCCTCAATCATTGGTTAATTTAGAATATGGCTATTCCATATTTATTTTCCTAGTCAAACTTAAAACTCCTAAATTAAAATAATTTTCAGTGTTTTGCTTTTGTTTTCTGCAAGAAAATTTTCTGTAATTATAGTTTCATCTCAGTTTTTATTACTTTCCTTTGTTCTAAAAGAAATTTTTTTAGTTAGCAAACAAAAAATTTTAATATAATTCCCAAATATGTCTGGATGAATGTCTGTAATATTAGATAGGTGTAGATGACTATCTTTGAACCAGTGAGTAATCCCTTACAGATTTTTAGGAATATGTAAAAGATGTTTAGAGGCATTCATGTAAGAAGCTATTTTGGGAAGCCCTAAGTCTGCATTACCTACCAACTCGTTCAGAGTTACATCATCAAGAAGAGTAGAGAGGTTCAGTGACACTTTGGACATACTGCATTATCCTTTTAACGTCAGGCTAATATTAGAAACAGAAATGCATTTGCCAAGTGTCTTTCAAGCTGCATTTATCTACCTTTACCTTTTTTTCTGAGGAAGCGTTTTTATGACACTAAGACTATTTTTTTCCCTTCAATAAGCATTCCGAACAGCAGAAAAAGGATGTAGAAAGAGGTTATAACAAGGAAAATGACCTGAAAACTCAAGTACATTTTCTCTAAAGGCTTTTCCAATCTAATTATATCAGTCACAGGAAGCAGCAACCAAGAAGAGAATTCTCTCTTCTTCCTTGAAGAAGGACAACAGTTAATAGGAGTGTCCACAGTTTAGTAGATCTGAGAGTGAAAATATTTTCATCTAGGGTATAACCTCCATTTTCCTTCTACAAATTCCATAGCCTATTGATTTTAGTCACATCATTTTGTGCCTCATTAAAATAATTATTACTGTATAAGAATAATCTCCCTGAGTATTTTTAGATTTGTTTCTTTACCTTTCACTTAAGAAAATAAATGACTGTTTCATTTATGGCCAGTCCAACAAAGCACATATGATAATGCTGAATACTGAACCGTGTGAGTAGGACTGCAATACGCATACCTCTTAAAACATATTTGCGTTTTCAAGGCCGTTGTCTGTATCCTTAACTAATTTGCCATCTTTTTCCTTCTTCTTGTTACTTCTACACAGGTCTCTCCAAAACAATATTTTAGATAATGTTACAGAAGTGGTTGAGTCATTCCTGATGCGGTTACACAGAGTTACATATACATATTACTTCTCTGATATTTGTACGCACCTTTCAGCTAAGTTTAATGTAGTCCCATACTGTCTTAAGTCACTTTCATCTTAATATATTAGTATTTATGTGGTTTCTTTTGAAATTCATTATTTGTGTTTTCAGTTAATATTCTTCATAACCAGCAATCTACAGTGGGTTTGGTTTGTTACGCCTATAAATTGTTCTTAGTAAGTAATTTTTGACTTGCAGTGCCCTGCCCAAACCCCTCTCAAGAAAATGAATTCTGTTATTTCTGTATCTAATGCAGATGTATATTGAGGAAAAAGTTATCTGCCATCAAGACATTCAAAAGTCATACAAGATGTGGATATTTCCAGGAAAAGTAACCCATGGTTTAGCTAAAAGTACAATAACATCTTGTTTCAGGAAGATCTAAATAATTAAGATTTCCAACTCCAACTACTTCCAAGCAGGCAAGATAAAATCTTTTACTCAAGATTAAAATTGGGTTAAGACAACTTTTCTGATTTAGCTTAAGATCCTAAATCTATGAAGCTTTAGCTCAAGACACAGGTGAAACTTCCGAGTTTTGTAACATTTTGGTTAACTTTAGTGTATTTGTGAATTTCCATTTGAGTGTCTCTAACTCAATTTCTGCTTTGGAATAAGAATGCTAAAATATTCAAAGAAATACTAAGATCTCTGATCTGTTTCTTTCAAAGTGAGAAAGCTTAGATATTTTGAGTATATATCCAGACTCCTGGATTTTTCTTTTCATAAACCAGAATTGAGCCTCCAAGAACTGTGGAATATGTCCGTCAGTAGTTCATCTCTTCTAAAAACCTCCACTTTCAGCTTGTTTTCTGTAACTCAACTGAACTGGAGCTCACTGTGGCTCAATAAACATTAAGGTGTAAATTTGATGAAGAAGATCACAGTTGCTGTCCCAGGTCTCTCTAGAAGCTTATGGAAGGTCAGAGGGGAACATGTAGCCTTGCCTTAGGAATATACAATAAGTGTTCATATGAATATTTCTGTCTCTGTTTACTAGCATTTACAAAAATGATGGATGTTTTATTTCCAGCCCAAATCCATCAATTCTTTTAGGAGCTGTTACTAAATTCTTGTTAGAATCATATACAGGCAGGTGCCTTAAATTCTTAACACTTATCCTTCAGCCACTTAACAAATAGCAAATACAGCATGCCAATATTAACATTGAACGTGGTTCACTAAATGAAGATTTTTCTGAATAAGAAACCTCCTCTTCAGCTTGGAGCCCTGTAAGTGCAACCTCCTGAATCTATTAATGAATTTTAGGAATAAGTTACTTCATAGCTACCATAATCCTTAATCTGAACATTACTACAACAGATATATTTCTTAGTAATACTCCCAAGTCTCTATTTGTATGCACTTGGATGACCTTAGTCTTGCCAAAGCATATGTTTTATTTAACTCTTCAGAATAATAAAGTTTCTTCCAAAATCAAGATATCAATTGATTCTTCAATAAGAATGTGCAATAGTTTCTAATGCAGAAAATCCTTTTTCTTCTTTTCACTCAAAGCAGACTGCTATATTGTAGACCTGTGGTCCATAAATACACTTTTGCTGTTGATAGTAACAGAACACAGGCTTTCTATTGTGTTTGCAAGGCCTCAGGACCGAGACTTGTCAGGCTTGCTTGGTCTTAACTTATTTTCACCTGCCTGGAGCTTTGTTTTTACTTGATTTAGCAGCAACAGCAGTTTTGTTAATGATCAGGTGGCTATGCTTCATTTGTTTTACTTTTGCTTATCTTCATATGGCATAGCCATAGTTTTACACAGATAGTAGTTAACAAGGAACTATTCCATGTAGACACATTTATGGCTCTAACGGGATGACATGGTGTAGAGGAATGGAGGCTTGGTATGACAGTCATGGCATTGAGAAGTGGAAATAGGCAGGCACCAGAGACTCACCAGTGGTCATTTAAAGAAAAGCAAAGCTAAATCTGGAAAAAAATCAGTTTTAGGGGTAGCAAGGAGAACAAAAAAAAGCATAAAGCATTTGTAAATTGCACTACATGCTGTAAATTCAGCTGTACAGACCCTGACCTGCTGACTTGACTTCCCAGCTTCCCAGTCTGACCTCAGACCTACCTCGTCACCAGGGACTTGCCTGGGGATCTCTGAGCTGTGACTGACCCTGGTGACCGTCACCGGACCTGCCCTGCTCTCCTTGCTGGGGCATCGCGGGGCTGTGCCCTGGCTGGGGAGGATGCTGCAGCCACCTCGCTGTCACCCCGCTGTCACCCCACTGTCACCTCACTGCTCCCAGCTCACCTTCCCTGGGGAGCAGCCTACTGACAGACACCTTTCAGACTTTAATTTGTCTGCAAAATTATTCCCTTCTTGTCAAAAAGATGTTTTTGTTATTTTCTGAAGGCTGCCCCGGGCATCTACAGTTTGCTGAAGATGTAATCCGTTTCCACCACTGAGGTATTCTGGGGGGATAATTTCTCTACAGCTGGAAGCACACACCTTCTGTTAGTTATAACTAAAGGCTGATGGCTTACCAGGAAAAGTGATGTTTTTAAGGTCATTAATCATTCCAAAAGGTGAACATGCAGAGGAAATTCAATTTGCTGTTATTTGCACAGATTCCTGGGAATTTGCAATCAGGATATAGTTGTCAGCAGACAGACCAGACAGTCTTGTTGCTCACAACAGTGGCATTTAACAGTTCTCCGTCAAGCCCTGGATATAATCTGGATACCTGAAGCCTGTAGGAATCAACTGAAAGCAGCGTGACAAAATATACACCAAGCAGTGTTGGTGAGATGACACGAGCTTGTGTTACTGGAGGAAGTGAATTGAAAGCATTCAAACTTGCTCCAGTTTTACCTTCATTCTGTCATGAAATTCTCTAAACCTCAGAATGAAATTGTCTAAGCAGCTGATCCTAAAGTAAAGATCCTGCCAACAGCATCAAGTGTTACTGTCAGGTCAACAAAGATGGAACAGACATAAGTAGACCTTGCTACATTTCTGTTCTATGTGGTAGCTAAAAAAGATAAAGCTTGGTGTTAATTTCATTCTCTGAAACAAAATTTGCTGCCAGGCAAAAATCTGCTACATGGCTAAGTAAGGCAGTTAAATATGGACCTTGTAGTAATAGCGAAAAAAATTTTAATAGGTGAATTCTTCAATAAGGGAAGTGTATGAAATTACTATCCATCTTCTTATAAAGATGGACAGAGAGACAAAGTTTATAGTCTTGTGGGATCACTAGTTTATCTCACATAAGCAGAAGGAGCTTTCAAAGGATTAAGAAACCTCAAAGCCTCTGAGAATCTTAACTAAAATGAGACTAAGTACTTTGTCACCTGAATTTCTGAGACAGTAAGTGATAGCTAGAGTGAACTGACAGGATGTGAAGACAGGTGTTCAGTAGCCTTGTAGCTGGTGGTGGATTGTTTGCTGAACAAAAATTTAAATGCTAACATTTAGTTTCAAGAATTCAGTTCTTTCCAGTTAGAGAGGTAATCTATCCAAAATTCACACCAAGGGTGGAACTGCCATTAGGAAAACCATACCGTATTTTAAGAGCACCATTAGACTTTATGCCATTTTGATTGAATTGTTATCACAGCTCATCTGTTTTCTTGCCATCCAGGCGCTATACATAACTTCATTTTATGCTGAAGATTGTAAAGATTTTTCCTAGATGTTGATAGTCTATAAGCTATTTAAGATTAATATAAGCAATATTTTCCATCAACCAATTTCCTGCAAACCATCTCATAGAACTGATGTTTATATTTCCAGGCCATTGCATCAAGAGTGCTCAAAACATTCGTGGTTAATCACTTTTGAAGTGATTAAACATTGCCAGAAGTTGTATTAGTGATAATTCAGCTTGCATTACAATGCTTTGCTGTTTAGAATATTTATTGTAATTTAGCTTCTTCAAAGGCTTTTTTCTGAGTTATTGCAGAGAGAGGATGATAGGCAGAGATGCTGAATTTTGAACAGACAAAAGGATGGTCTGCCTAACGCTAAATTTCTCTTCTAAACTTGGTGTGGTTCATGTTTCTGCCTTACAGTGGCTACTTAAGTATCAGTATTTGGGTCTGAGGTGTAACCAAGAATTAATTTTTTCTTATTTTGTCATGGTTTAACCCCAGCCAGCAGCGAAGTATCAGGCAGCCACTTGTTCACTCCTCCTCCCACCCCTGGTGGGATGAGGAAGAGAATCAGAAAAAAGGTAAAACCTGTGGATTGAGATAAGAACAGTTCAATACTTGAAATAAAATTATTATTATTAATAATAATAGTAATGAAAAGGGAGAAATAAAACCCAAGAAAAGACAAGTGATACACAATGCAATTGCTCACCACCCACTGACCGATGCCCAGCCCATCCCTCAGCAGCGATCTGCCCCTCCCAGCCAACTCCCCCCAGTTTCTATACTGGCCATGATGCTCTATGGTATGGAACCCATACCCTTTGGGTGGTTGGGGTCAGCTGTCCTGGCCGTGCTCCCTCCCAGCTCCTTGTGCCCCTCCTCGCTGGCAGAGGATGGGAAACGGAAAAGTCCTTGACTGAGGGTAAGCGCTGCTCAGCAACAACTGAAACATCCCTGTGGTACCAACATTATTCTCACCCTAAATCCAAAACACAGCACTGTACCAGCTACTAGGAAGACAATTAACTCTATCCCAGCTGAAATCAGGACATATTTAAATACAGAACGACAATCTTTACAGTAAAATTTTGTTCAGCAGCCTTCCTGAAATAATAAATTATTGCTGTTTTTTCCTCTCTGTCCATTCTCCTAAATAATATTCTGCCAGGCTTCCTGATCACCATGAACACTGGAAACATCCAGAATAGGTTTGCATCCTATCCTGACCCCAAAAGATTGTGTATGGCTGTTGTACATACACTTTGTTTTGATCTCATGAGGTTTTCTCATGACACTGAGAAGTCACTACAGATAAGATTTCCAGACAATTATAGACCAAAGAGCAAACGGTGTAATTTGTAGTGACAATATATAACAAAGGTATAGCTGATCGGGGAGGTATTGATTCATTGATGTTTCAGCTGCTGATATGCTATTTTTTTTTTGAATTTATATTACCTGCATACCATTAATGTGTGCTTTCCTGTATATCTATTGTCATAGGATACAGAAATAATGATAGACATATGAGTCGCTATGAAATCTGACAACACACAAATTACTTTCTAGGGAGGATTATTCAATGAATAGTCCTATTGGAGGAAACTTGGCTGCAGTGATTAGATGTATGTCAGTTCCACCAGTTACAATGACTTAAGCTGTCCACAAGAGTTTGCCATAGAATGTTGCTCCCTGAGAAAATTAAGGTATCTTTCAACTCATCATAGCTGACTATCAGGAGCTGGGTGCTCTGTAGTCTGAGAATCCAGTGAAACTTCGCCCTGTGAAACAATTTAATGGGCAGGATATGGCTGTCATCTGTGTCTGAATGTTTTAGAGTGGCAAGGAAGGCTGGTGACAGACAAACACCTTATTTCCATTACATACAAATCTTTAAATAAATAAGTAAGTATAATTTATTTTCAAACATGTCTTCCTGAAGTCTGTGTCCCTTTTAAGTCAGGTGTAGATAATACAGCTAGACAGTCTCAATTCACAGCATATTGAAGACTAAGGAATAAATTAACATTGAAAGACTGACTAGAATAAACTAATTTAAAAATATTTAATTACAATATTAGATTTTTCCATAACTAGATAGAATTTCTTCTTCAAGTCCAAATACCTCAAGTCTTTATCTCCAAATAACTTTAGACTGTCAGGGAGAAAAAAAAAAATAATCCTTTTGAAGTAGGTGATCGTTGCAAAATATCTTGAACAGAAACCTTTTCTGTTCAAGACATACTGGCCATAAAATCAAGACTTTATGGTAAAAGTTGTGTCCTGCTGTACAATTTTACTGTACAAAGTCATTTTCAAACTAAGATGAAAAGATGGGGTTCGTATTTTGTGCCATTCAAAAATTTCAAGTAAAATTTACTCAGGTTGCAAGTAAAAAAGTAGTTGCAACTCTCAGTTTATAAAATGGTACGGGATAAACTCTTCCTAACTCTCACTTTATTCCTGTAATTAAATTTCAACAGGCTGAAATATTTTCTTGTTTGTACCTCTGCTACTTTCATTAATGGAAGAACACAAAGAAACCTAAAGGAAGAAAACAAGATTTTATTTGGAAATTAAACTTTTTCTTAGTCAATTATAATGGGTCAGAAAAGAATGTATCTGTAGCCAAGACCTGTAGGGCTAACTGTGGAACTGTGGAACGCAACACAGTCCTGTAACAAGTGAATAAGAAGTTATTACAATTAAAGTAAGTAGTATGTCTCAGTTTAAAACCTTAGCTATTTTTTTAAATGACAACACAGGAAAATATTTTTTTCTAATACACTGGCTTTTCATTTTTTTAAAATTTTTTTCTCAGTGTAAGAACTAAAAGATGTCAATTCTAGAACTCCACATTGCTGTACAGAATGACTCTGTGTCTTATCTATGTGTGGTTAAGACAGTATTATTTCTGGAAAAATAGAATCCAGTTTCAATTTGCTTAAACTAGGTAGATAATAGGAAGACAAGGCAGATGTGTCAGGGTTAAGCTAAATATATGTGGTCTTACGTCAGAATTGATATCTGGGTAGATGATAGAATGATATCCTTTGCAATTATACATTTTATAAAATTCACACTTTACTGTAGCAGAAATAGAAGATATACAGTGAAAATACAAGAGCTGAAGTCTAAGTGCATACCTATTATGTACAGATAATTGTCAAAATACTGCAGCATAGATTAATCTTGCAAAAGTTTTCTGTATACCAAAAGGTTTATTTTCACATATTTAACATAACAAGCAAGTTACCTTGTAAGTACAGTGCATTAACTGTATGTGAAATAAAAACTGCTCGTAGTCTAAATACTGTATTATAGACAGTGAAAATCATTAAACTGATTGCCTGTAAATTAAACCACTCTATAAGAGTGCTACTTTCAAAGATCTTTTTTCTTTCTTTGCACTTAAATTCAGTCAACTAGGAGTAGAAAGCATACAGTTCCAGAGGTAAAATTTATGCCTCCGGAAGCTTGAAAAATAAGTGATTGTGCTCTTTCAAACCACTCATAACCCAAGTCCAAGCCACATATGATGCCAAAACGCACTCATGATAAAATCACATTATCATAATATGATCTTTCCTTTTCTTTTTATGCTCTTTAATCAATGTTTAAATAGCTAGCAATGATGGTGTTCACATTTTAATTAGGATTTAGAATTTGCTTCCCACTAAGATGAACCAAGGAACCATTTCTTTCAAGGTCTTTGCTAGGCTGTAGTGAAAAGGCAGAATCATTCTGTGCTTAATTCACATCATACAGATTATTTTTTTACAACCATAAGAGTCAGAAATGTCTATTATTTCGCAAGAACCTTGAACATTCAGGAGTGACTCTCCTGGCCAGATGAATCAGACTTAGCTCATCTGGCCCTTCGCGACAAAGTCATGCCTTGGTACCTAAAAGAAGTTAATACTAAAATCTCAGTTAGGGACCCTGTGGCTCAGTTTGGTAAGGAAAGAACAACTGGAACTGTTTGGCGTTTTGCAGAAGTCACTGAACAAGACCAAATGAGTCTACTATTGCTGTAATTTGACATTAAACTCTTTAGGTAGAGTGGAGGAGACATAGGCTCCGGTTCCTGCTGTAAAGATTATTGTAATATTTAGCCTACATTTATCTGATGTTTCTTCCTGTATGATTTTGTTAATTTATAATATGACAGCTATGCTGCTTTTCTGGCACAGAGATTCTTTAATTCACTAGGCAAAGTGAAACAACTTCCATAGGAGGGAATGAAGAAGCTTCCACTTCTTCGTTTATGGGAATCAGAATATCCCAGAGCTTGAAACACATAACCTTGGACCATGTATAATGAAACGCAAACCAATTTGAAAGATACCATAAAAGGTTCAACAACTGAGCTTTTAAAGTAAAAAAAAAAAAAGTGCAATGCTGTCTCATATTCTGTAGGAATGTAATCACTGCTATGTCATTTTTTTTTTTTTTTTTTTTGAAAGACAATATCTGACTTCCAAGCTGGGGTGGTATCTGTTGCTAGAGCTGAGGAGGAACAGTGAGCATAAGGCTAAATAAAAAGTTTCTAATTTCAACTTCTCATCTCCACTGAAGATTTTAGGTTCGCTTCCCATAGTTCTCTCTGCAGCAGTTTTGGAAAGATCTCAAAGTCTTTTAAGGAAAAAAATTCTGATGTTCCTCATCTGGCCTTAAGGAGACAGAATCTTCACCACACAACTTTTATGCTGTCTTACACAGTTGCTAAGCCAGGCCTCAGCTTTGAAGTACATTTCATTTCTATGGATGTGATATAATGTTGTAAACTTAGAGAGAAGAGAATCTGCCCCAAATGTCAGATTTTGTTCAGCTGATGTTCATTTTACGTTGTTTCCATTTGCTCCCACGTGGTCTTTATATCTTCTGCAAAATGTTAATAAGACAATGGTATAGGGACATATATTGTCAATTGTTTCTGGTCTCAGTGTGTTCTGCAGGTTACCTCAAATTGTGGTTAAGACCCTGGAATTAAGTGCATGTGTGAAATCCCTGAGTTTGGAACATATGTCAGATCACAGTACCTTATATATGTCTTCTATGGAGAGCATGGAAATAGAGGGAACTCAGATTATAGTTTAACTGGCAGCAATAGCAGAGTCGGCCAAAGAGCAGGACTTCTTTTTGGAGCATCACATTGCCCAGGACAAGAGTGTCAGAACTAGGAAAATATCCATTATGTCCTCTGGATTGGTGGAATTGTAATAAATTTTAGTACCTTTTATAACTTTTCCAGTCTTCCAGAATTAAAACATGAAGGTATGGCTTCTTTCTGTCTATCTCTTAGTGGCTACTGCAGTTCTAGAAAGGAGAGAGGCTCTGAGATTAACAGAAAACAGTACCTTAAGAAATGCAAATACATTCATTTAAATTTATGTGTGATTTTCATCTGTATGACAAATAACTGCATAACATACATTCAGTATATTTTGCTAGGATTTACTTTCCTGATTGCATTAGGCTTGCCAAAATACCGCAGGAGTCATTTTGCATGCGAATTTCAGTCAACTGAGGTGGAAGTTTACATGGAAGTTAATGCTTAAACTGCTGGGATTTGGTGAAACTCAATGTGAAGCTGCCAGCCCCAGAAGCTGTTCTCTTACAGCAATTCACAGTAGCCTGGGCCAGAACAATACTCTAAAAGGTCTGGTGGATCATGTTGAATGGTGAGCGTGGACAAAGACTGCTTAATGTGGGATATACACCGCTCTGTGCAATAATGTCAAGACAGAGGCAATTTCTAATACAGATGGAAGCAGAACTTCAGCAATGTCAAAACATTGGTGCTTACGTGGGCTAAGAACCTGCCAAATTAGGCAGCAGCTGAAAAAATAGCTTTAAAGATTCCTTTGGTGGACATAAGCATCAAAAGTGGGAATTAGTCTGACTTCAGGGCTTATTGTTTCTATAAAACAATCTTTTCCCTGTCTGTAGAGTCAGTACAGCAAAACTCCCCTAAACCCCTCCAACATAAGAGAAACTTTTTTTTACCATTGACCAATATCTGAGTAGCTTACCTCTTCTAATGTGGAAGATGAAACTAGGTTATCCAATCTGGGAAAAAAAAGCCACCCTATAAAAAATGACATCAGATCACTGATTTATTTTTAGGTATGAGACCCACAGCAGAGGTGTTTTTTATTGTACCTGTCGGTATACAATAGGAAAACATCTGTGGAGAGGTGAACCATAAGCAGTAAGCTGTAGAAACTTTTCAGACTCTGCAGTCTGAAGGACCACGAAAGAAACTTGAATGCCATATAACCTTTCTGTTTTCCAAAGTATTGAACATTTTGTAAAAGGGTGACTGCTCTTAAGGAAAAAGGATTACAAAACCAATGAAGTGCTGTTACAAAAATCTATACAATATACTTGTGAAAGTGCACCTCGTTATGGAGTATGACAGCTAATTCTTCAGTGAAAAAGGCACTGCTGTGGAGACTGTGAAGATGTATGGATTGCATAGACCAAAGGGAAATTTTATGTGAGAAGAATCCTTCCAACCAATACAGTCTGTGCTTTGCTCTTTCTCCCATGAAAGGCTCTGTAACAAGGAGATATTGATGCAAGTTATTTGCGTGGGCATGGTTTTAAATGCTGAACTTTGTACATTACGTGAAATATTTAAATCTCTCCCTGTCTTGATTGTTTGAAGACAACAGCAATCTTGCTGTCTTTCTCAGCAAATGGTTTATCTCTTTAAATTTATTTGAAAGTGCATTATGTAGCTCCATATTTGAGATGAATTTATGAAAGAATGAGAGAAGTGACATAAAAGGATATTCCAGTCTCACAGAAATAGAGACCAAAATGTGTATGGCTTATTTTACAAAACATGTAAATAATGCCACCATTTTCCATTTGTTTTTTATTTTTTTGTTCTTGACAGTAAATATGCAAAACTTTAGGCTTGAACTGTAAACTACAGTTTATATAAACTAGATGTACTAGGCTGAAGTGCAAATACTCAATTCTATTAAGATTGTCAACTAAAAATTTAAAGTGCACACTATTTAATGCAGTACATTTAGGAAGTGAAATAATTATTATACAGATTAATGAACCCCATTAGCGATAACTAAATTAGCTATGGCTATTGCAGTGGTAAATATAATATCAAAACCAGGTTTTGTTTGCTATTGGAAAGAAGATATCAAGTTTCTTATGAAATAGAACTCATAAAAAAGTAGTAGAATAGAGCATTTGGCCAGATTTTTACATAAACGAATAGAAGACTCTAAGGTAAGTAGTGAAATTACATTTTATGAATCTTCTGGAATAAGCAGAAATCAGACAAACAGAACTTAATGAGTCTAGAAATGCCATAAGTAGACTTCTGGTGTTTGGAGGCTTCAGGTTTTTCTTAGATTTCAGTTACAGGAAGAAGACTACTTTTTATGGCTTTTCTCCAAGTCTAATCTATCAATATATAAATGACTGTGTATCCATATCATCAATCATCGTGGAACACAAAATAATAGCATTTAAGCTATAAAACAGCATTCTGAAAAAAATTCTTACTTAGAAAATGAAACAATTTCTTGAACTTTTTCTGCTGGATTCAAGATCATAAATTAACCAGACATCTACTCATACTGTCTGCTGCTGGTTAATCATACAGTTCATTCCCTGGTTTCTGGCAATTATAACTCATTCTGTAGTGCAAAAATGCAGTTTCCTCTGCAGTGTTCTTGACTGTTAGGAGAACATCTGATTTGCTATGAATACACATAAAACTGAAGCATAAAGTATATATTTAATAATAATAAAGAATCTAAAATATAAACTGTATAAAAATATAGGAAAACTGGCACTTACTAATTTTCATTTTACCTGCAAGGACAAAAGCAACACTCTCAAGAACCTTCAGGAAAATACAAGAAAGATATGGAACAGCATAATTTCATAATTTTTCAAGAAATGTTTTTTTTAAGTACTCATTAACCATCAGATTTACCCAGTGACTAATACTTTTTTTTGTTCTGTTTTCCTTCTTCAACTTACTGTCAGTGTCCTAGTCCTCTCACCTGCAGTCCTTTCACACACAGGAGTCCTACTGACATCTATGAAGTTCGACACACTGAATGAATAACAGGAGCTGTTATGGGCTGGCCACAACCTCCCATTCCCCACCCACCTTGCCCCACTCACGGGGCAGGGAGAAGGTAGAAGAGTCTGGAATGAGGTTGAGCGTGGGAAGAAGGGAGGGGTGTGGTGAAGGTGTTTTTTTCTTTGTTTCTCACCTTCTCCTACTCTGTTTTTAATTGGCAATAAATTAAACTAATTTTCCCCAAGTTGAGTTTGTTTTGCTCATGATGGTAATTGATAAGTGATCTCCCTGTCTTTATCTTGACCTACAAGCTCTTTTACTTTATTTTCTCCACCTGCCCTGTTGAGGAAGGGGAGTGAGGCAGCAGCTGGGTGGGCATCTGACAGCCAGTCAAGGTTAACCCACCACTAAACCAAAGGAGAATTCTCAGATAAACAGAGCCCAGAAGTGCAAGAGGATCTGCAAACAGGGAGCAGATTCTCAGATTCCTGAAGAGATCATTTCAGGGCAAAACACCAATGGCCTCAATTATACAGTCAATGCAAAGTGCAGTGGGAGACATCTGGATTGGTGCTTCAAGGCTGAGACAGGCTGGAAGAAGCTAGTCCAGGAAGAACAAAACTGAACGTGGTGATGGTTGCTACTGAAAGAAATAACCCAACACCAAGGTATGGCCCTTTTCTCTCACCATCTGTGCTCCCAGTTTCGCTGTCAGTTGCATCTTGGAAACTTGTGTGACTCCCATGGCCCCACAGCTTCCCCAAACTCAGCTACCCTTTTGATCTCAGATTAGCGCTAACCTGTCTTCCCCATCTTCCTTTGTGAATTTTTCTCCTACTGCAAAATTGTGTGTTATCTGCTCCAGAGATACTATACTACAGCATGAGCTATTCTGATCTCATCCCCTGAGGGTGAGGGAGGGTTAATTCAATTTTACCTACACCAAATTGCTGCTGCCAGCCCTTAATTTCTCAGCAGTGTAGTATAGATGGCTCATTCTACAATTCTTTAAAACAGTGGCATACTTTTAAAGCATATTGAACTTGCAGAAAATATTAATAGGCTACAATAACTGCTCCTCTATACTTAAATGCTGCAGTGCAGCTATGTCCGCACCTCCTGATAAAATGTGGCTATGTTATTGCGAAAAACATAATTGCTGGGGTTGCATGGATTAAATCAGTGAATCATGAGCATAAATCGCTGCATTACTGTGTAGGTGCACTCACAAGTCTTTTCAATTTGCAATGTGAGATATTTCATTATTCTTTCTCAATCCTGTGAATGATTTATGCCACTTTGCAGAACATAAGACACAATCACAAGTCCCTTGGCACCCTCCTCTCTTAGTAGGCGGCGTCCTGTACACACCAATGTTCATAAAGCAGCTAGCAGATTTTTACCATGTGCAGAACTGATCCAGTCTGGAATTCACAAATCCACTAAGCAAAGATAATCTGAGTTATAGAGTCAATTTTTATTTCAGATGATGCAAAACTATCACAGTATACTATTTCTGGCTTTGTATTCTTAGTACTATATTTCAAGGCAGCAGACAAATATTCCCATTAACTCACTCTAAAGGAGATGTATACTAAGCAAAATTTGAAATGAAAAGGTGAACATTCATGTTTGAATCTGAAAAGCTGTGTGCGAATAATAGTCTTTCAAAGCACACGAAATGTTGGTTTCTTACGTAAGAAGGGATTTGCTTTTGCTAAGGGATCAGTGATACTAGTGATACTCTATTTTTCTGATGAGCACATGGAGTTATGTTACTAGCAAAATCCAGATATGAACATGGATATGTTGTGTATCAAACACAATGAATTAAGATATTAATTAGAGGAAATGGCTAACATCATTAACTTCTATGACCCTATTAAGCTTGACTCTTGAAAAAGTTTTCTTATTCATTCTGAGCCACTAAATACGATGTAAAGCCTAGCTTCAGCCACTAGTTTGGGACAATTCCAACTCATCAAAAGTGCTTTTGCATGCATAGTAGGGGGATCCTTCCTTTAATTGATGTAAAAAGGACAAAACAGAAAAAGTAAAAGTTTTCTGAGGTAACCATTTCTCTGTATCAGATGTCAGTCAACAAAAAAGCCTTATGAGTATATACAAGATTACAGACAGTGTTGCAGGAGGTACATTCTTCTGCAAAGCTGCCAGTATACTTCTACTTTTAGATTGTCTTGCATGTAGTTACTTCTGAAATATGCTCTCTGGGGTTAGAAATCATAAAGAAAAGAATGCAAAACATAGCACATGTGTATGTTAATAGAAAGCAGGGTCCTGTTTGATTTATGCTTTAATTTGTTTCACAATCTATCTTTTCACTTAAAATATTCTTTTCTTCTGCAGGGATCTTAATATTTCTGTATCTCTTGTACAAATCAGTGTCCTGACAGAGAGGAAAGAAAATTAAATTAATTTTGAGAAATTTCCTGCCTTATTACTTTTACCAATGGAAGAGCATTCCCTCTGTCAGATTCTCCTCAGTTAACACCATCTCCTCTTCACTGGACTCAGCCTGAAGATTCTGACTTGATCACACCTTTTTCCCCATAGATTTGGGGTCCCAGACAGCTGGCCTAATCAGGCTTTGGCAGCCCCTCACACCCAGCACCTTGGTCTCTGCCATTCTGATATTCAGCCTGACTCCTTCACCCTCAGCTGGAGAAATCCCAGAGGAAAGATGGGTGAGGAACAGGAGCTTCTAGCTGATGCTAGGGTAAGTAACCACGAGATTTTTGCACAAAGCAGCAGCTCCAGGCTTCAGCTGGTCTCCTTCTGCAGGCAGACCCAGATGGAGCTGAAACCTGCCTTCACCTTGCAGGTGAGCCAGCCTGGTCCTCGTAGGAGCAATCTTCAGTGAGCATTGACTTAAATGTCACTGGTGTGACTCTGGAAGCTATCTCAATCCTGGGAAAGGCATCAGCAAAATATGTACCATGAATAAAAAGTGAGATACACTTTAGGTTGATTTTCCTGAGAAAGTCCTTACCTTGTTTTCTGATGGAGGCTGCTTCCTTTATCTCCTGTGCCAGGAGGTGGTGTCAGTTTGTTCCAATGGCCTTTTTCAGGTTCTTCTGATAAATTATGTTGTGGGGTTTTTTTCCCATATATTCTAAAGGAACTAAGCAAATGTTATGATCTTTGTTTTTAAAGGCTTTGTATTTCTCTGTAGCAAACAGTTTAAATTGTTCTTTAAAACAGTTGGAGATTTACTCAAATGAGAGCTTTAATCTAAAGAGGTTGCTTCAGGCACAGTGAATTAATATCATCATTTTTTAGTCCTTTAAGATACACCTTCAAGGAAAACTATCAGTTTTACAAGGCTGAAAAGATTCTGTTATTCTCAGATTGAATTACTTCTACTTTTTAAATTCACAACAGTCCTTGTTAAAAAACAATCCTCAGCAGGGATATATATAAAAAAAACCCCAAGATTGCAATTGTCTGGAAATTGCAGAACTCACCTAAACTTGTCTCTTAACAAAGCAATTGAAAGGAAAACACTACCGACATTTATTTTTGTAGATATGTCTCTAGGATTGTTAAGTAGAACTAGTCTTGGAATTGGAATAATTTTAGAAGCAATTCAGCTGTAGCACTTTGCTGCACAAGTGATATTCGCTCTTGTTTTCTACTCAAAAGGATGCTAAGAAAATAAGAAAATAACTTCTTTTGAGTTGAGGATCATAAGGCCATGTAACAAATTATGCTCCTCGCATCTTCTCACAGTAGTAGCTAAGATAGACTATTATCTTTCTCACTTATAGTTTTCTCTGATAGCTCAGGACAGTGCTGTGGCAAAGTGTTGTTGCCGACACTGAATGATAATATCCTTCATTGTTCAAGAGGGTAATAAAGAAAAAAATGTAAGTCAGTACTGATACAAGTTTGAAGGATTTGGAAGACAAATACACAGGTCTTTATCCTGCAACATGCTTGAGTGGGAGCAGAAATCTGGGTTCTTGGTATTCGTTGGCAGGTTGGAACAGAGTAGGAAGGACCTGCGCCCTGAGTTATCTCTTAGCGTGCAACTGGAAGATGAAGGTCAGACTGCTTTATGTCGCTACAACGTAGTGTCAACAAAGCTACAAAGCAAGCAAGATTTAAAAAACCTCAACTGTCTATATTCCTAACACAGTTGAAGGAAATGAATGGGAGAGGCAGATCACAGGAAAACCTCATACATGGGCTTGTTACTTGGAGAGCTTTAGTTGAAGATGGCTTATCTTAGTGGCTTTTAAACTGTGTTAAACCAATACGGACAGATTGTGGGTTTAGTGCTCTTTTACCAGTATAAATCATATTCTATCGAGCACTTCTTAATGCCTGGAGAGACCTGTTAGCTCCCCAAGGCTCTGTTCCTCACATTGGTTTTGTCATTACCATAGTTGTATACAATAGACAGATGCCATTTATTAATGGATTGGATCCAGTGTGCCTATGGTGGAGCAGTGTGCCTAAATTGGATTGAAGTAACCTGCTGCCAGCTGGAACAGTCAAGCACAGAAAAAATGGGCAGAACATGATGGCTGGGCTTTCTACAGCTGTGGAGAAGGTAGCTAACTAGAAGGGACTTGATAGAACTTCTGTTGCAGAGAGTTGCTGCAGTTTCCTAGAGGTATCCGAGAACTGTTAAGTAGCCAAAAAGATCTAGATGGGAAAGCAGTCAAAGGATTTACTTGATGGTTTTGTTAGGTCAGGGAGAACATAAGGACATAATGATTTCTCTAGATCAGAGACAGGTGTGCTGGGTTGACCCTGGCTGGAGGCCAGGTGCCCCCCAAAGCCGCTCTGTCACTGCCCTCCTCAGCTGGGCAGGGGAGAGAAAATGTAACGAAAGGCTCCTGGGTCGAGATAAGGACAGGGAGAGATCACTCACCAACTACACTACCATCATGGGCAAAACAGACTCGACTTGGGGAAAGTGTGTGCTGATGACTGTTTTCCTGAGTCTTTTTTCATACATAACACTAATTTATAGTTTCTTTTTCCTATGGAACTTGACAGGCTACGTAAGGGTGAAAAAAAAATCAATGTATTAGGAACAGGAAAACAGACAAGAAGCAGGAGTCACATTTTCTTCACTGCAGATCATAAAACTCTTTTAGTACCTATTTTTTAAATTTGGCCCAGAGAAGCCTCTATTTCTCATCTACTCTGTTTTCATACTGTGTCTGAACTATTCCATACCAGTAAATACCCTTTTCCAAAAGCTTTTAATTACCTCATTTGTCAGTAGACAAAAAGTTATTTTCATTGATTGCCAGGGCAGTCCTGATAAATGTCATATTTATGGCAATTTCAGAAATAAGTAGTCTCAAAATTTCAGAAGACCACTCATCTGAAGATATTATTTAATTCCCTTTAAAATCTGCTGAATTGATTTTATATTATAGAAATTGCAGACTAGTTATTAGTTTGAAAAATACCTGCAGAGGACTGTGGATATATATTTTTCTTCCTTTTAGGATCTGACCCCAGAACTGCTAACTGAATTCCGTAATTCTTTCATTCAATGGAAAGATTCTCTTCTTAGATGTAACAACAGAAAAAAGGTGAGATTTTTCTTCTTCTTTGGATAAATGTTCTGCAGAGGTTAATAGAGATGTCATTCTTTAAATAATCTGTAGTGCTTAGAGGACTATTTAATATTGTTCTGAATATTTTTGGAAGAAAATTAATTTTGTTATTTTTAAAAACAAGTTTGAAAATGTTTTGAAAACACCTTTAGCAAAATTTTGGAGCTCTAACAGTTGCAATTTTCCCAAACTCACCACCTGAAAAGTCTTCTCACCGCCAAAGCAGATGCCAACATACGCATACAGGATGCTTAATGGCATTACTGTTGTCCAAAACCCTACTTTGATTAATTTAGAGCAATTTACTAAAGGCTAGCCAAGACCTTCCACATCTTTTGAAAGGGGTGCTAATGTTTTTTCCCTAGGCTGGACCTGTATTTAGCTTCAAAGGTCTTTTTAAACCTGAAATTCCCACCAAAATGTTTAATCTTCCGCAATTTACTCAGATGTATTTATAATGTCAGATGTATTTATAATGCCAGAAAAATGAGTCACAGTCCTGTGGGCCTCTGCCCACATTGGCATTCCTTGCAAACGTTGTGGGAAGATCCATCCTGTAACCTCCTCAGAAGCAGGAAGGCTGTTCTGGGTCCAGACACCTTTCCAGTGGTCTGGCACAAGATGACAACAAGCAGGTCTGGAGGAAGAGAGAGAGAATCTGAACTGGGACAAAAAACAGGCCAGCAAAAGAGATTGCCAACCCGATGCATAAGTAAGAAGGTGGAAAAAGAAAAGCCACCTGTCAAAACACATGCACGGGCAGAGGAGTTTCTGGCAGAGAGAGCGGCAGCAGGAGGAAATGAGCTTGCAGGAGGTGCAGAGTATTATTTTGTTTAGCAGGCAGTTTGGGAAATTACATTTTTTAACAGGTGGTTCTAACTAACTGCTTTCACTACAGGTCTGGATCTTTTCATACAGTATATGGGCTGTAGATTTTTAAGGCTGTGGGGTTTTAAGGACAATGTAAATAATCTAACGTAAGAAATTGTGTAACCCAGGTGGCAGAGCGCAGTGTTTCCTGTGGTACTGGTGAAACTTGGATTATGGCATATTTTAAAGAATGACAACCAATATTGATTTAAAGTTTTCAAGTGATGGCTAGGAGTATGATAGAACACTACTAAGGTTTTTATAGTTAGCTTTTCTTTTAAAAAATAAGGGCTTTCTGTCTTGCATAAATATATCTAAATTTGGACTCCATCTTCTGGTTCTTAAACCGCGTCTTTCTTTTTAGGCTGAGATGCCCTTTTTAGCAGAAAAACTTCTCACCCTTTAGGTGCTCATTAGCCATGCTAAAATTAACAGCTGAAATCCTCCTGGATACATTCAGTAGATAGAAAGGCTGTAACTCTTCACAAGGAAGATTTTTCCAGACCTCATATACTGTTGAAATAAGTTTTATTTTATCAAAATATTTTATTTTGTATTGTATTTATATTTTGTCAGAATACTTTTAAATGTAATTTTTTTTGTATTTCCAAGAAGAAACTCTGGTGACTGTACAGTGCCTAATATAATGACTTGACACTTCAGCATTTCCCAAAAATGCAGGCTTAAATATAGGCCTTCAGGTTTATCCCTCTGAATTTTAGGCAGATAACTAAGGATGAAGCAGAAAGGAAAGACAGCTCCAGAAGACTGTTCAGTCTATATAAGGTCTGATTGGCTGTTTGGTGATATCTCTCTCTTCCCTGACTACGTGTAGGGCAAAAATGAGAAATTTCAAACATCTGAGTCCAGCTTGTACTGCCAGCTATTTTATACTTTCACCTATACCATTAGTAAAGTTGAGGAATAAAACATGGCTAAGAATGGTTGTGAAGTCCAGGAATCTCTGAGAAACATGCCACTTGCACGTTGACTATTAACTGCTGATAATTTGGGTTATGCTACCATAAAATCTTTGCTACTACATCTATCTTGATTTCTTTTTGTCATTTTTCTGTCAAATTACGCTTGAGTGAATCAAGTTTTTCATTCTTTTATAATACCAATGCTTTCATAGTTTCCCTCTAGTGCTAAAGAACTTCCTGGTGTCCTGGCAGCTTGAAGTCCCCTTAAGCTCTGGTAGTCGTTATTTGGTCCTACACATTTGAAACATTTTTTATGTTTAGCACTTGCTATTTGGCACATTTTGCAGTTGTGGATGAAATAACTAAAATGTAAACCAAAACACCTCTGTAAAGTGCGATGTCATCCAACTTCTTGGTTATTTTGCTTTTTTTGCTTTGATTTTTACCATGTCTTGCCTGTAGCCTCCTATTTGCATTTAGCTATGGATTTCAGTAATCTGAACTGTTAAAATGCTTTCAGCAACTTAGCCTAATGAGGTATGAAGGGCTACTGTTGGGTATCTGGAAGTATAGTAGCATCAGGAAGAAGAAGACCTGCTGGGAGGTATGCCTCAGAAAAGAAGGTGTCTTAGAGGTCTTGCTCCTTTGTTCCTTTGGATTCCAAGCTCTACTTGCTGCTGTAGCACGTTAGGATTTTGGGGAGGAATGGACTGCGCTCAATGAAAAAAAAAACCCAAACCCAATCCCAAGAGAGAAAACCCAGGAGCTTTAAGACAATTTCAGCAAAAAAAAATACTAGAAAATGTTAATTTTAATACAGTTTCAGAAAAAAAATGCTGGAGGATGTTTGTTCAGGGCTATCCCTTGGCACAGAATAGGGGTACCCACTTAAACACGAAATGGGAGAATTGGGGATTTATGATTCAGTTTCTAGTTTTTCTTGTGCATAGCATAGAAAACATCCACCAAGGAAGGATCTCACAGTGTACAGAAAAATGTGGATACTGTTAAGTGCCTGCATGTGCTGGTAAGTAGTAATTGCATCTGTTTAGAACTCATTTATGGCGGAAGAAAAAAACTGAAGACTTTTATACTGTATTAGCGAGTTCCGCCTTATTCAGTCCTACCAGGTTTGGCATTCCACAATCACTTACGCTGTATAATCTGACATACTGACATAATGAGATCTGATATGTCACCCTAATGATGAGCCTATTCTGAAAAATTAAAGAAGATGTGGCTCATAATATCAGAGCTAAGATTACTGTGGCTTTCAGTAACATGCTCTTTCCAATTAAGATCATCGTCAAGCTGTGCTAAACACACACTCATGTGAATATGGTCAGTCATATAATTGCAACGACATTATGTAATCTTGTGAAGAAATTTGACAGACTTTAGTAGTAACGCAGCCAAGTAGCGAGGAATGTAGAAGGGCATACAGAAGTTGCTATAAGTACTTAACGGTCAATAATAGATTTGCTGTAGCTTTTTAAAGCCATCTCATGGGGTTCCATAGCAAGAATCCAGTACTATATTAAATTCCACAAAATTGATTAAAATGACTGACATGTCATTTAATTTTAAATCTATCAAGATTAGCTATTCACTCCCAAAGACTCCAAGGTCATGTACAGTCTTAGGTTTATTCACCCACACAGAACAGTATTGGCTTTCCCCATTCAGAGCATAGACATACAGTAAATGCAGGGCCATTTTTAGAACATATCTGTCATGGTTCCTTTGTGTTATACTGTTACCAACCCGGTAGAAATACGGCAAATTGTTGCAATTACTATTATGTTACAGCTATGACAGTTGAAATGAACACAAATTTTGAAAAGCATTTTATTCATCCCTTTTGCCAAAAGCTTTTAAAACTCGTTTATTGTCCACCTGTGATCTTGCAGAACATGATTGATTTTCTGGAAAATAAAAGGTGCACGTTCTCCCTGTCATACTGCTGAGTCCTTTCAACTCCTTTTACCGCCAGGGGAAGGCAAGGACTTTTGGTGCCTTCTGTGCAATAACTCCTGCATGAAGATCTTTGTAGTCTAAGTTGTGCAGTGTAGACCCAGGGAAAACTCCTTGCTGCGTAAGGGATGTATGATTGTATCCCTGGGATCAATTTTCTGACTGTTTCTCATGGCCGTATTCAATTTGCCATGAATAATGTTACACGTAGCTAAACTTTGCTTTACTCCAACTGGTAGTATTTATAGCTGATCTGTGCATGTTTACTTTTTTTTTAACCTAAAAGGTGGACTAGGCAATGTAATTCAGCTGCTTATCCTTTAGTAACTAGGGAGTATTGATCAATTTTGTTTACTGAACACATTGCATCAAAAGGAAAGAAGTTTTCCCTCTCATTATAAAATTTGAAAGAAGAAAACAGGTTTTACATAAACTTTTAAACATATGAACTCATGAAATTTAAAAGGTAAGCTTATATTCCTCTGGTGAAAATAAAAACATTTTCAGGAGAAACCTCTTCCATAAAAATAAAGAAAGATAATTTTGTTAAAATGAAGTAAAATCCATGCAGCAGGTACAATGATGTTTTCAGCCACCAGAAATTCTGACCTGGAAACTGCTGCACGAGGAGGGAAGTTAATATAATGCTTTCTGCTGACCGGCATCGCTCTCTATCTGTGTAAAATTCTCATTAGAGAACTAGGGGGGGACACACACCTTTGTCAGAAAGATTCATTTGTAGAATTGTCCTTCAGGGATTTGGTCATTTAGCTTTTCTGTTTCTCAAGAAATTTTTTACAGTCTTAATTTTAAATTTGTTTTGAGCATTAGTGCACCTGTTAAAACATTACAGGGAAACAAGAAAAAATTAAGATATACTTTGGACTGATGTATTTCATTATTTATTGCACGATCATTTAAAATATAGATGAGGTGCCATTAAAAAGTGGAGTGCAACAATGTAGTTTCTCAGCTTAATTTTGACTGTTTCTTCTACTTAAACATGGGTAGCAATGTATGTACAATGCATTATTGGGAGGAAAGAATAAAATATATTTGGAAAAAAATCCACATTATTTTTGTTTTCTTTGACAGAAGAACATAATTTCACATATTTCCAGCAACTCTGAAAGTGCTTGGTCAGTATAAAACCGGGCAAAGTTAATTAATGATTTCAATTTCAAAGCACCTTTGATTAACTGAAGCCAGTACATAGGGAGGCAAACTACTTTTCATTAATGACTCTTTTTATCGTTTCTATTATAAAATATCTCTAATTGACAGCACATATTTCCCAAACAGTCTGTATTATTAGATTAGAACTCTTGACGTTGTTCACATCTGGGTACATGAGCAAAAATAATTAAATTTAATAATAATTGAAAAAACACAGTAATCCATCATACTACTACTGTAGCATGAGCAATGAAGTCTGAGTGGGTGCCAAATTAAAAAATGAATCCATAAAAATATGCCAATTACTATAACCATAATAAAATTTCAGCTCCTGTTCAAATGAGTATGAACCATAATCCTCTCTCTCAATCTCACTGGAGTTGTCTGATTTCAAATTGCACATAAACGCGTATTTAAGGTGACGAGTGTTACATATTAGCTTTAAAAATCACATATAACGTTGTAGTCCCAACCGAAACAAATCTCCAGTTTAAAGTTCCTCCATGTTCTCTGCTATTGCTTCAGCTTCATCACAGCATTCAGTATGACCTGAACTATTTTTCCAAACTCATCATTCATGTGCTGGCAGTTTCCTAAGGTAAGCACAGTGTGATTCTCTTTCTTTAGACACTGTTTTTTGCATTCTTGTCTTTCTGTACCAAATGTTCTCATTTGTCAGGCTTTAGAAACCTGTTTGAAGAGTAAATAGGGAGCTCTGGACATTCTGATTCTTTGTGTGTGTCCTGTGAAGGGTGTTGTTCAACAGACAAACATCTCATTTTTTCACGGTTAAAATGGATTGCTATTGTAACAACCGAGAAAGGCATTGTATAAATGTTGTTTCAGCAGCGCAGATGCATGCATCAATGTCGTGTTTGTTTCACCTTTTTCCATATGGAAGAAGACAGCATGCCCTGGTAGACATGCTTTCATTAAAGACTCAATATGGCCAGTTCATGAGATCATGGATAATTCATGTGTGAAGAGACCTCAGGAGGTCTCCAGTCCAACCTCCTCCTCAAAGTAGGGCCAGCTGTTCTGTCAGGCTGATTAGCTCAGGATTTTTTGCAGTTGGGTCTTGAAAACCTCCAGGAATGGAGCCTCCATAACCTCTCTGGGCAGCCTGCTCCCCTGTTGTGCTTTCTTCATGGGGAAAAGGTTTTTCTTTGTCACCAGCCTAAATCTCTCTGGTTTAAAATTATGTCTGTCATCTCTCATCTTCCCACCATGCACCACTGAGAACAGTCTAGATCTGTCTTTTTTATAGTCTTGTAGTACTGGCAGGCTGCTGTTACACCCCCCCGAAGCCATTCCTTCTCTAGGCTGAACAAGCCAAGCTCCCTCAGCCTTTCCTCACAGGGCAAGTGCTCCAGATGCTCAGCTCTCAGTGGCCTTCACTGAACCTGCTCTGATTTATCAGTATCTTTCCCACGCTAGGGGACCCAAAACTGGGAATAATCCCTTCCCTCAATCAACTGGCCTTGCTCTTGTTAGTACAGCCCCAAATGCTGTTGGCTGTCTCTGCTGCTGGGGCACGCTGCGGGCTTACACTCAGCTCCCTGCCCACCGGGACCCACAGGGCCTTTCCCACAGAGCTGCTACCCAGCTGGGCAGCCCCAGCATGGATGTTACAAGGAGCTCTTCATTCTCAGGTGCAGGATTTTGCATTTGTCCTCATCGAATGTCATGAGGTTCACCTAGACCCATTGCTCCAACCTGTCTACATCACGCTGAATGATTTAAATTGATGAAAGTGCCCTCCCTTGCCTCCTCCAGGTCACTGATGAAGATGTTACAAGTCCCAGGGCAAACCCCCTGCACCTGTGCACTTGCTACTGGCCTCCAGATAGAATACAATGCATTAACCACAGCTGTAACCAAACTTTCCACCCATCCAGACTGTAATGTCACAGCTTGGGTACAAGAAATTTGTGGAAGTCAGTGTCTAAAGCTTTGCTGGAGTTGAAGGAAATGACATCCACGTCTCTGTCCCTACTCTCAAATCCAGCCATTTTATCAAAGAAGGGAATCAGGTTCATCAGGCATGATTTGCCCTCGGTAAATCCATGCTGACTGTTCACAATCACCTGATTATCCTTCATCTGCACAGAAATGTTTGCCAAGAGGACACTCCATGGTTTTCCCAGGGGTAGTACTTTGTAGTTCCCCAAAGAAACTTTCCTTTGTTGCAGAGCTGTAAAGACACCGTGAAGTTTGGTGTTAACACATCCTGCTGAGCCAGTTTGCAAAGAGCAGATGATTTACCACCGTCTGTACTGTTTGACTGTATTTATTAGACATTTATCTCCTCCGGTTAACACTCTTCCCAACTCCACTCTCCAGTAAGGATTGTACTCTAATGTGCCAATGTGAAGAGCTTGAGGAAAACAGCAATTAATTTTCTTATGATAAACCTATCATAGTGAATATTTCAGTAGTTTTACTTCATTTTTACTTTGGGATATGTTAAAAAGAGGTATTTCTCAGATATCGTAAGACTGTCTTATTCTAACTTTCTGGAGATTACAGATACCTACTTCACGCCTATAAGTAAGCCAACCTGAAATAAAACTGTCAGTTTTCCCTTCACTACATGCAAAATTATCTTTTCTGCAGTGATGCATCAGCCTTGTGCATATGACCAAGTTTCATGAATGTTCACATTATGGACATCAGTTAAAAATATCACTTCTTTTTTAATATAGTTGTGGAAAATATAAGTTGTGATATTTTTCCTGAATTTTTTTTTTTTTACTTTTTATTTTATTTAAAGATTTATTAGCGTTCTCATGGAGCCCCAATAAAACTGTCTATAGATAATTTATGTCTTTTGCCTTTACCAAAAAGTTCTCTGGAAAAAGATTGTTTTTCTCAGCACTATGAAAATTGAAAACTGCTTTTAAGGTATCATCTAAAAAACTTGAGAGCCTTCCTTAGGAAACACAATATACTGTTACCAGTCCACAAAATAAATAGCTGTATGAATGGAAGCCAAGTCATTGGGCTTAATGATTGAGATCTCAAAAACATACTCACAAACTTTACAAGTGCATCTGCAAGAGCCTGCCTACTACACTTACAGAATGCATTAGAAACAGACGGTTTTCACAGATGTATTAATGTTCCTTAAAATCTTTGGTATGCTTAAAGGTGTGCAGAAACAGTATTAGTAATTACAGTATTTATTCACTGTAAATAAAGTAGAATTATTCTGAGACTATTCACTAAATTAAAAGGTATATTATATAAAACCAAAGCATTTTCTCCCTTTTTTTTTCTTGAACCAAATCCTTTAGTGCTAAGAAAGGAAGGTAGAAGTCCTTTGTCACCACATTGATCATATCAGAATATGCTCTGTGTGGCAAAAAGTTGCCACTGGTAACTAAAACATTACAAAAAAGCTGGGGAGGGACTTTTTACAAGGGCATGGAGTGATAGGACAAGGGACAATGGCTTTAAACCGGAAAAGGGAAGATTTAGATGAGATATTAGGAAGAAATTCTTCACGGTGAGGGTGGTGAGGCCGTGGAAGAGGTTGCCCAGAGAAGCTGTGGTTGCCCCATCCCTGGAAGTGTTCAGGACCAGGTTAGATGAGACCTTGAGCAACCTGGTCTGGTGGAAGGTGTCCCTGCTTATGGCAGGTGGGTTCGAATGTGATGGTCTTTAAAGCCCCTTCCAATCAAACCATTCTATGATTCCATGATATGGATAGCATATTAGAGCATTTCATTATTCATTTATTAAGAGTTATTAATGTTGTAAACCATTGTAGGTAGCTGACTTTTTATAATTTATCTAACCACCCCTTAATAGTATTTTCATGTGAGAGACATGAAAAAAAATTCTTTTCATTCAAATGGCCAAACAAAAAAGTACTTTATCTTTCAGCTATCTTTGTTGACTATAAGTATTTTTTTTTCTTACAGGAAATTGCCTCGTATCTGATCCAGCTTATTGGCAGATGGATGCACTCATCATTAATTCATTACTGAATTCATTCTGTTTGTAATTGTGGGAGATTCTGCTCCTACAAATTTTTAGGTTCAGTTATAGAGATTAGTCACAACAAAGGCAACAGAAAACAGTGAGCAAAATGGGATATCTAAGTAAGGATGGAAACTTTCACTATGATTCTATGATTCTATGTAATTGCAGTGATCTAAAAGGTGTGCCTAGGCTAAGCAATTATTTGCCCTCCCTCTACAGTCAATGGGGTGACACAGACACTTCCTGAGGATGATTAACATTACTCACTAATCTCTTTCAGGAGGTTTTTCATCCCACCAGCTCTCCACACTGGCAGCAGGGGAAGCAAAAACACCCAGGTTAGCTGGGATGCACAGATTTTTAGGTGGCCTGTGTGAGGGGGAATCCATGTCCCATAAACTTTGAAGATTGTCACAGGATTTCTAGGATGGCAGTGGAGTGGCCAGGAAGAAGGATGGCTTTCTCGACCATGTGGTGTAGGTGGCACCACTTTTACACAGTAACAGAAATCTGCAGTTTATTGGTAAACATCTTTGTCAGCAGAAACCAAGATGCTCCCAGGCTGTACGACCTGGCACGGAAAGCATGCTTAAGGTCAAATAAATTTTGGATGCACAGGTCAGGAGAGTGTGATGAGAGCCAGACAATGGAGCATCGATCATCATGATGAAGACTAGAATCTGGGTCAAATCCAATTATCTGCAGTGGGTAAGAGGGCTGCAAACTCTGAAAAGCTTGGAGAACCTTTATTACCTTGGAGTTTCAGGATAAGCAGACATGTTTTCTGTCCAGTTTAAAAGGAATGGACAGATAAGGAACAGATTCCCTTGGTACCTTGAAATAAACAACTTGCTGCAGAACAAAAGCAATATTAGATAGTCACATGCTGACCAACAAATGCCAAAACCAGAAGAAAATTTTATGAATGTCAGATAAACATCATCAACAGCAACTAAATTTGTAGCTATAGGACAAAGAAAAACCCAATTATTTGATGGAAAATGTGTCACAATATAGGTATTCTGCTGTAAAAATGGTACTGCTTAAATACTATGGTGAAGGATTTTTTTTTTCTAGGTAAAATAAGCTGATGTCTCTGATATGTATCTTTTTCTGCTACCACTGGTAAGTTTTTCCAGTATGAAGTCTGTCTTCATTCGAATACTATTTGTTGACAAAATCTTTGTGTTCCGTAGTGAGGAACTCCACTTGCAGAATCAGCTCTAATTAAGACAAGAAGAAATAAAATTATATCTTACTGGTACTGAATATGATCAGGACATCTGAATTTTTTTTGATGTGGTAATGCAACAGTTACATTGAAAAAAAAATTGCTATCATTTCAGTACAACTGATTGTCAGCTAAAAGGAACTAAATAGTCTTGTTTAGGCATGATATTAATTACAGCTGTTGTTTCTTTTATATTGCAGAAACTTCATGGAGTCCTTGTAAATTAGGACAGTTAGGTGCCGAGGAAATACAGTTTACAGGCTAAGTGGGAAGCTTCCCGTTTTTGGGATTAGTGAAAGACTGCGGATACTTGTCCTTTTTGTGGCAAAGGTATTAACTGTACTGAAGAACGAAGTATTCTCAGTTCTTATGACAGCAAGGATCAAGGGACACAAATTTTTGATGGTGATACCAGAAGGACATGATATACTGAAGGCTGTTTATCCTTACCCGTAGTCTATAGTTAAGGCAGGCAAGCTGAAACCTTTTACTATGTAGTGTGATCACATTGCTGGAGTCTTGGCCAACACTTCAGGAAGAATAAAGCCCACTATGTTGACCTAAGCCATCTGCAAATTGCAAAGAAGAACTTCATGTCAAAGAAATACATCTTTCTTTATCCCCTTGCTTTATCAGAAGCATTCTGAAAATACTTTAGCGAACGTCTGGGCTATGAGAAAGTACTGGCAGCCCTTTTGAAATGACCCCTCTAGGACTGCAGGCACAGGTCCCCTGGTGCGTTTAGGTGGTCAGTTCCTCTAGCACTTGATGGGAACCAGGGACCTAAACACAGACTAGAGTCCTAAATAACTTTTTACATCTAAGCCACACGTACTTACATTCACCAAAGAAAGGGGGTAAAGCTTTGTAATATTAAGAAGGATTACACTACTGCAGCTATGCAAACAGTTGCAGACAGTCCATCTGCTATTGTGGTTTAATGCAAATATGGTGCAAACCTTTTTAGTGACTTCAGATTATGAAAATTTTAAGAAAAATTACATTCAGTGATTTGCATGTTATTATTACTATTGAGAGCTCTCAAGGATAATAACCCTGGACTAGATTTTTGCTCGTTCAGTCTCCCCCAAATCTGCATGAATTACTTCTACTGATTCTAAAATGTTGATAACTTACTGAAAACTGTATGTATTAGGCAATCTATGTATAGAAAGGAAATAAATCTGAAAATATTACAAAGGCATATAGAAATAAGGAGGTACAAAAAAACTTCGGTGATGCAAGGTCAGACTTTATAATGAAATATAGGTTGTCATATTTAAGGCTGTTCTGAGGTAAGGTTGTGTGAAATTAATTATGTTTTAATTGCTCAGACTAGCAAAATTTCTTCTCATATGCACTATCTGTTTTACACTTCAAACTCAGTGTATCATTGAATCAAAGAATAATCACCACAGCTTTACCACAGTCAAAGCAAAATTTAACTAAGTTGCTTAGGACTCTTTGCAAAGAAAAACTCGCTGTTGTTTTAAGTCCTACCTTTCATTTTAAAAAATAAAAAAGCAATTCTATCTCTTTGCTTGCAAAGAAAACCATAAAGATGTAACTAAGCACAGTCAACCCTGTCCAACTCAGTTGAACACCTAGTGCAATTCTCCAGCCTGTGAACTTCCTCATACATGTTCATGGACTATTAATGATGAACCGTACTGCAACAGAAGAAGGAAACCCAACCCAACTCACATTACCCACTCTGCAGTAACTCCCTGGGGATTTTACTGCTTGACTGATGTAGCAGCAACAAGCTTGGCTTCGGCACACAAGAGCTAAGTTTGTCCAACATGCCTAAACCCAAAACTGATCATGCAGAGAAAGGAAAAGAAGGCATAAGTACTTCTGAGACTTTACCAGGAAAACAGTTTGCTTTCTGTGTCTCACTTCTACAACTGCTCATTATTGTGCGAGACAGAGCAGAGGGTTATATTTACAGATGGGTATATGAAAGTTTAGCCAGGGCCTTAGATCTTTTGCTTTGAAAATCATCCTTGCACAGACTTGTGGTGAGAGTTAAACAGAGTGTGCTGGACAATTGCACAGAGGTTTGCTCCACTGTCCCTTTTTTTCCCCACAGAAAGTATCTAGGAAAGCAGATAGTTAGAAAGTAAAACTCTAAATCTTACCTCAGAAAATCAGTCTTGCGGTAGAAATGACCAATTGCTTGTGATTTTAAGAGCTGTGAAGTGACTGTTAAACAAAAAATAGTAACTATATTTATGTAAACTACTGGAGAACTCAGAAAGTAGGAGACTCAAGTTTGACCAGAAGACAAAACAGTAACTCTTTATTCTTGTGAAACCATTATTCAATTTTAACAAAAAGAAGTCAGACCGTTGCTTTTATATCATGCTCAAAATGGAATAGTGCCCCAGTATCATACTTCAAGGGGGTTTCCATGCTTCTCTGACCTGGCTCACATATGACTGTCAAAAGCAGAACCACTGTTAACATTTTCTGGAGCAACTGGTGTGAAATTTCCATTAGAAATGTCAAAGTTGCTTCGGTTTTAAAAGATCTGGCAAAAAACACTGAGGTCTGAGGGAATGAGAGAAATTGGGAATGCATGTTCTCAGACTGTGGAAGCTTCAGGATATGAAAGATTTGCCTGAACCAGCAAAAAAATTCATTGAACTTTTCAGTGCTGCAAAATAAGTGGCTTTTATTTCTTAAATTTCTATAAACGACGGCTTTGGATTAAGAGATTCTGAAGCTATCTTTTTTCCTTCTGGTCATAAGTTTCTGGATGCAACTCAAGAACAGCCAGATCTGATAGGTCAAATGGAATAAAACTTGACCTATTGATGGGATGTCACGATGTTATTCTTCAACTAAAACATGTCTGTTTACTTCTCTCTTATGTTCATTTTCTACACATCATATGTCTTTTCTTTCTGTCAACTATCACTGTCCTCACAACCTTTCCTTACTAAACTGAATAGATGAAGCTCTTAACTGCAAATGATAAGCCTTCTTTTCCAGCACGTGAATTGTCAGTGTTCGACTCTCCTTTAAACTTTGTTATTAGCTCCAAAGAAGCAGCATTAAAAATAATCTCATTACAGTTACTGGTGAGCTAAGGAGTCTGGGTACGTGTTCAAGATCACCTCTCTAATTGTACCAGAGATTTCCACTGTAGGCATTGAAGGACTAAACTAATCACTTGGCTACAAAAATTCTTAATGTATTTCTGAGTCATTACTTTTCAAGAATTTCCCACCCTGACTTTATAGATAGCTTGCATGCCTTGTTCCTAAATACACGACTCGGCTGCATGCAACAGTCAAATGGCAGTATTCCACAATCCGCACACTCCTTTCTTCACCAGCAGGAAGAAATAAATGTTTTTTTTCTGCCTTCAGAATTAAGTCTAGAGACTTGTTATGAACGTTTTTGTGTAAAGTTGGGCTTATCTAAGGTGGTTTCAATGATAAGAGCTTCTGTTCAGTGGCAAACAATTCTAGGCGAACTTCATTTCCTCACTGCAGCTTTACTAATGCACTAAAGCAGCAGGGTCCCATATTTAATTTCTGTAGCTGTTTAAGGTTTCATCTTTAGCTTTAAAAAATATAAACAATTTATTGTCTGATCTATTTGAAGATTCTTATAGTATTGTTTCTTTGGGGCGCATATATATATATTTAAACTAAGTTTTATCAGCCAGAAAGTTTATTTTATATATTTTTTCTCCAAATTGCCCATTCTGACTGTAGCTTCAGAAATTTTTTTTGTTATCCTTAGTATGTGTTTTGAAACTGTAACTGTGCTTGTCTTGCAGTCTTGTATTTTTAACTACGTTTAGTTAGATGTTTAACTCAATATTCTTTTAAGACTTCTTTATTGTGAGTGGCAAAAAAATTTCAAAAATAAAGAGAATTCAAATTTCCTTGAAAATTAAATGTCAGACCACTGGTTTCTATTTCTTATATATTTTTCATTTTACACAGATTCCAGAAAAAAACCTCAAACAAGAACAAAACCCCAAAGGCTTAGAAAGCTGACAGTCTAGAAATCATTGCACTGACCACCAGCTTTGAGTAAGTCAGTCAGTTGCCTGAGAGAGTCATGCTGCTCAAAAACATGCCAGGAACCACATTAGCAATGTAAAACCACCGACAATCACCTGCTTGTGTTTGGGATGCTACTGTGACACTGACAAATTTACTGCTACAGAAATAGTCTGTTAATCAGCAGTCTGCTAGCTTACAGATGTCTGAAACATCCTGTACCATGCAGTACAGG
Organism: Cariama cristata; assembly: GCF_000690535.1. Classification (NCBI taxonomy): domain Eukaryota; kingdom Metazoa; phylum Chordata; class Aves; order Cariamiformes; family Cariamidae; genus Cariama; species Cariama cristata. Next base: position 17,277 of record NW_009614482.1, on the reverse strand, counting down.
GATGAATATATTCTGTCATTTTTAATTAAAAAACTGATTTCGATCCTTGAACAACCGTAGTAACTTAACAGAGATTTCCAGTAAGATTTATGAAGGGCTTTTCATGCAGACTTCAGACCTCTCTGTTTTAAAACATGGTACATTTTCTGTTGTCTTGTCCTTGTAATGCCCTGTTAATTTCTTCTTTGTATAGAACAAGACATGTTATAAGGCAGAGCTGCATTTCCTGAAGTTTGACAGCTCTGATTTCGTACAAGACTTATGATGTTTTTGTACAACTAGGCATATAGCACTGAAAATTTTTGAACTGTCATCTTTTTTTCCCCTCCCTTTAGCAGCTTCCAGACCAAAACAGCTCAAATTTGTTGCCTTCTATGATTGTTACAGAAAACTGGGTCAGGGTAGTGTATTCCATTCCACATTGTCAACAACAGACTTCCTTGGAAGTGAGCAACTGCATGTTTTAACTGCTTATTGTTGTCACTTGAAGGCCATTTCCGTTAGAAAAAAAGGGGAAACAACATTACAAGAACTATTGTCCCTATTTACATACCCACAGAACATTATGCATTCCCATATTAGGACTTGTTCAGAGAGGATTCAAATTTATTCTAAATGAAATCTCTTTGTGGTTTTCCCTTTTAGTCTTTTGCTGGTTCTACTTCGAATGAAATTGACTGTGGGTGCTTTACACAACGTTATCTGAAAAGCTCATTGTCACTTACAGTATCATTATTTGAGTTTTTGGAACTTTTAAGCTTTTTTTGCAGTTGTCTTGATACTGGCATCTAACCCTTCTGAAGCATCACCTGAAGTTGGGTGGGATCTCCAAGATCATCTCTTGGACACCTCAAAACATCTCAATTTACAGAATTAATTTGTGCCCTCATGAAAAGAGATTGATTGGGATTTACACATTAATTTGCAAATGTCTACAAGTATGCTAGATGTTTTAACTTCTGTTATAATCAGTGAAAATCTAGTTAATGCGATGAGGGAATTCAAAAGACCAATTAAATAAACATCGAAGACCTGATTAACCTAATTCTTCTGCAGGCTCGGCTGGCAATATTGACCAAACTTCGACCGACTATAATAGTAAGGCCTTCCATACATGAGGGCATCTAAATTCAGATGTTTTGACACAGACCTGAATTCTGTCCTTAATTTATTAAAAAAAGCCACTGTGTAACACTGAAAACTGCAGTTCTGGGGTTGGAACAGCATGTGCTGCCCACGCATTTGCTGCAGAAACTACTATTTAGCAGAGTCTCCAACTCTCATCATAGTATTTTCTCTGGGGTGTAAATCAGTAAATATTTCGTGTTTAGCTCAAGCTGCAAAGGGATAATACAGCCTGAAAATAGTAAACTTTTTACTGTAGCTGTCCATATGCAGTACAAGACCAAATGGAGAGCATAATTTCTGATTTTGCCCTTTCATCCCTTCCCAGACAACCGGTTGCACTGAAAGCATGGGACAAAAGCACACGAGAATGTGTTAAAACGGTATCACAACCTAAGTCACAGTTTCATGTTCTTCTGATACTCTAATTGCTTTCTTACTTGTGCATATGATCAGTATTTGGCTTGTTGTATTTTTGCCAGGTACTTTTCCAGTGTATTTTTGCAGAACTGTGATGCCCGCAGTGATGGCCACACGTGCCTGCCGCTTCCACACTCCAGAGAGACAGCGCTGCAGATGCTGCGAGACCTGGATTGGGAGGGGAAGAATGGTTTTGTAACTCCCAGCCAAACTGCTGTGCTGCCACAGCACTGTCATTTAGCAAGCATTTAATGTATTTTTCTTCATGAAAGTAGTACTTAGTACCTCAAAAGAGCTTTCCATCTTCAAAGAGTTAACTAATTAATCCTTACGGCATCCTGCAAAGGTGGTAAGTAACTTCGTCTCAACTTTTTTTTCAGACTCAAAGACTATAACTGATCTGCCTAAACCGAAAAAGGAATTAGTATAATGTAGGCGTAAGTGGAGATCTCTGTTGTGCTCGGATTATTAGATCACTGGCAACTGCAGCGCCTGTATCTATCTTTCGTTTTCCAAGATTTAAAACAAGCTTTTCTTTGAATGTTATTTTAACAAATATTTAGGCTAAAAGTTAGATATAAGGTAAAATTATGAAATAGAATAAAATTTAAAATTAGTAACATAAATATTAAGAAAAAACTTTTAATAAAATATACTCAAATGTTACAACTTTTAAGGCAAAGTTCTCGGATTTTTGACAATATCTAGAAATGTATTTCCCCAAACATGCTTCCCGATTCCACAAATCCTTAATTTAGATTCTTGAGAAAGACAGTGGTTAACTCAATTAGAACAGATTAACGTGGTGTGTGACCTGCTGCACTACTCCTGCTCTAAGTTAAGGTCCTGCTTAAAGGATCATGAATCATATGCAGTGGCACATGACAAACCTTTTTTCAGAAAGATTGGTATTTATGAATTTTTAAGAAACTGCTTGACAAGGCAGCTGTCTAACAGCAGTGGGAAAGAAAGAAAGAATTACAGATGAGGGATGTTTTCCCCCTGTTCCGCTCCTCCCAGCTATTCACTACACTGGTAAACATTTTGTGATTAAACACTGCTTTTTAAACACTGTTTTGACAGGTTTCTCAACCTTCTGAAGTTCTAATGTTTCTGTTAGGGAAAGGTGGAGTGGCCTGTTTGGGCTGCTGTCCCCTGCCTGTGCAGACAAACCTCTCCCCTCCACTGAGGGTGCTACAGGAGGTGGAACTATGTGTGCCACTTAAAATTGTCTTACAGAGATGTCAATATTAAGTTTTAAAATGTACATGTCTCTCATGATACCTACTTTACAAAGAAAAATGGAGTCTCTGGCAGTAGCAAAGCACAAACGTTAGCTTTTTCTGACTATTTTCATCAGATAGGGTCTACAACAGCTGAGGTACTATTTGAAAAACAAACGACACATGGCATTAAGTGACTTTTGGCAAACCTGTAGAGCAAGGCATATGGCATATGATAACCTTGAAGGAAGAAATGTCTCCTTGCATCCTGTAAAATGATATGACAAAATGATCTCTGAACCTATTTCTTGTCAGAAACTTGAAAAATTACATTGCTTACCTAGTATAAATTTAAGGTTTTCATGATTATTTTTCAACCCAACTGTGATTGCTAATTATGTCTAACTGGCAAGCTGAGAATTTTTTTTTGAGTGAGTAAGCGAGCAGAATATCTGGACGTGAATATCAGCAGGCACCTTGTCACTCACAGCTATTACCTTGTTTTATATTTTCCTCTCAGGTGAGAGTATTAGAGCGTCTCACACACCTTAAGCAAACATCACAAAGATTTTACATGTAACAAGGCACACTTAAATTGTATGTGTCCAAGGAGGATGTCTTATGAAAAGTATCAACAAGAATCTTTTTGGTTTTAGGTAATGGCAGAAATGCCATCAGTACCAAAACAGTGAATAAATTCACTTAAGAAAGAAAATGTTATCTGTGTTCTAGGCTTGTATTTAAATATTATGCTAACAGCGTTTTATGGCTTTTTTTTCCTATTTTCTGATTTCTGTGTGCTAATTGTATATAAAATATAAGTCATTCTTATGCATGGATTTCTGAACTGAAATCATTCATATGATGCAACATCGTTAATCAGAAACACAATTTTAGCAGTAGTGAACTAGGAGTATGCAGACTGTTTTACCATGAAGATTTTGTGCTAGGCAGTCTTGCTGCAAATTCCATAGTAAATTAGTTACCAAAGTGGTAAATAAATCTTTTTTGCTAATCTCCTATCAATTTTTTCTCTCAAATACACAGGTTTTCCAAGATGAGGATATTAATTTGATGTGTAGTCATAAAATAAAAATCGTATTTAATGACAGTTTCAAGACACACATAGTAAGGTTGTTAATTTTATGATAGAATATCCATTTTTCATTACCAACAGAGCTTGAATAAAAATTGAACCCTATTTTCTCTAAAGTCAAAATAAATTAGGGATATAGTCTTGGCTTCCTCAAGTTTAAAGATGGATTTTGATGAATCAAGGATGAATATTCAGCATCCTGCAGTTTATAAACCTAAAAATATCCATAAATCAGATTGTTTATTTCTGTAATTTGCATTGCAATAATTCCATAATCTGTCTCAGAATGGCACTGGAAGTGTTTTTATAGTCCAGAATAACTATTTGCATGGCTAGAATAGCAAAAAACGGAGGTAAGCATATACAATTTCTGTCTCAATTTTGTAATCAAAACCATTCCTAATTTAACTCTTTGGAATTACAGCTGAGAGGAATTTTTGATTTTGTTTTTGTTTTTGTTTTTTTTTTGGAAGAGGTTGGATTCAGTTCAACATCTTGAATAGCAGCTGCTTCCTTGGTACAGCACTTCCAAATACCGTAAGACTGTGCCCGCTGGTGGATCCAGCCAACTGGCATACCCCAGCACGCACAGGGTAGAGTTTTCTGCAGCACACAAGACTTTGTGGTATCTGAAGATGGACATAGGAAACCTGATAGCACCTGAACTGATAACTCTTTTGGAAATTTCAATGGCTTTCACAGTGAATTTGTCTCTTGCAATCAAGGCTATTTAAGATTAGTCATTGTGCTGGTTTTGGCTGGGGCAGAGTTAATTTTCTTCACAGTAGCTAACATGGGGCTGTGTTTTGGATTTGTGCTGGAAACAGCGTTGATAACCCAGGGATGTTTTATGAGCCAGGCTTACCCAGAGCCAAGGCCTTTTCTGCCTCTCACCCCACTCCACCAGTGAGGTGGCTGGGGGGCACAAGGAGTTGGGAGGGGACACGGCCTGGACAACTGACCCCAACTGACCCAAGGGATATCCTATACCATATGTTGTCATGCTCAGCGATAAAACTAGGAGGAAGGTTGGCAGGGGGGGCCACCATTCAAGGACTGGCTTGGCATCGATCAGCTGGTGGTGAGCAATTGTTTTCATTTGCATCACTTGTCTTTCTCGGGTTTTGTTTCTCTCTATTTGTTATTTTCCTTTTCATGTCAATTTATTATTATTATTATTATTACTCCTTTTATCATTATTATTAACTTCTTTTATTTCAGTTATTAAACTGTTCTTATCTCAGCCCATGCATTTTCTCACTTTTACCCTTCCAATTCTCTTCTCCCATACTGCTGGGGGGGGAGCGGCTGTGTGGTGCTTAGTTGCCAGCTGGGGTTAAACCACGGCAGTCATATAATCTAACCACTCATTTAACCTTTTCTTTCAGTCAGTATATAAAAAGAGAAACCTTCAGATCCCAAATCATCTCAGTCAAATTTTAAAAAATTGAAAATTTGGACTAGACTCTCAACTTCTGGATGCATAGAGCCATGTCAGATGAATCTCTTAAAGCATTGTCTACTCATCATCAAAGTATGACTTCCAATAGCTTCAAAGGCTAAGTACGTCGTTGACCTTCAGGGCTAACAGAACAAATCTGATCTGATGTCCACAGAGCCAACAAGACCCATACGTGTACCTTTAATACGTTCTTGGTTTGGGGCTATGCCATGGTACTTGTAAGCTGCTGAGAAAATACTGAACACCCTCAGACTCTATGGATGCTAGTGAGGGTCATTACCTTTCAGGTCAGAGCTGCAAAGATAGAAAGAGATGAAAAGAGCGTTTCTTCTCAAAGGCCTTCCTAGTAGATTATGCTGTGCATTTCCATGGACAAACTATTGACCTCTCTACGTCACCAGGAACTGTGTCTTCAATTTTAATAGAAAGCAAATTTCACTGTAGGCATCTAACTGACCATATTTGTGTGCATATAATCTAGGAGATAACAGGAATAAGTGATCAGAATGTTTTCATCCTATTTGGGATATTTAATGACAAGTTTAAGCTGTAGAACATGTACAGGTATTCTTGTGATGAACATCTTATAAATGGATTTAATAAAAATTAAAATGGAACAATCACAAATTCAAATTTATTTTCATTAGATTAATATAATTTTCAATTATTCATTAAATGTAATTAAAAAAATAAACTATACTCTTCAAACTCCAATTGTATGTTGTTACACTGATGATTTTATAATTACAAATGAAAATGATTCTAACAGGAAGGAAATTGTTTGCAGAAAGGTGTTAAAATTGATTTTTGTTTGAGAAGCACACCAAATGCATTTTAATAAAGCAGACAGACTGGGATTGGGCACAAGATCTGTAACAGGCACGTTTAAAGACTAGCTCCCATCCTCCAAAAATAACCCCCATGTGTTGATTTTAATTATGAACTGACATCATTAAAAAGAAATGACCTTACATGCTCTTGATTCAGATCACGCATACTTTATATGAAATTTCATATTACTGCTAATGCATTGCAAATAATTACCTTATTCAACTGCTCAGAGGTTAAACAGACTTTTCTATACTTCATAAAGAAAAATAAACACCATCATGTAGACCTAAGTTTCTTCAGAAGACATTAGGTTCTGCTTTCTCTTCTCAATTCTCCCCACAAACTCATGCCTTTTTAATGGCAATTGCCTGCAGATCTTATGTGGAGAAGCAACTTATATAAATAAAATTTGTATATTAAACCGATTATTTTCTTCCTTTCTGTTGCAAATCTACCTACCAACTTACCTACCCACTCATATCCATCATTGATCACACTCTAGTTCATGTGCACTCATAGCTGATGCTCCTGACTCTTGGTTACAGCTGCAAAAGCTGCACCACCAAAAGCTGGGTGCACACAGAACACTCAGAAAGATCAAGGAGCAAAAGATGTCTCTGACTTTGAACCCTCCAGATCCTGAGCTGCTTTTTTTCAGACCATTCCCGAGATGACCTGGCAGGAGACTGAATTGTGCTGCTGGACGGCCGTAGCCAAGGATGGCTACACAGCCGTGCTGGCAACGTGTGCTGTCTCTCCCCTGCCCCACAGCACCGCGTTTGCGGGGCAGCATCGGGAGAGAGGGTGTGAGGAGGATGCTACCATCACCTTGCCTCTGCATTCCTGAAATCTCCCTCTGCGTGCACATCTCTGTCACAGAGAACTGCAGAGCTTCATCGAGCAGCCCTGACAGGGAGGAGAAGCTTGGTCAGCTCGTTTGTTCTGCTGACAGTGTCTGTTCACACTCTGCTTATTTATTTTTTTTCATGATGCACCCGGCATTGCATAAACAGTGTACGTTAGCTTCCTAATTATATAATATTGAATATTAATTGATACAGTAAATTATTTATAATGCCTTCAATGTTCCTGGCCTTAGCAAGGATGACATCTACTAATGCACACGGGACCACTATATCTGCAGCCTGGTACGTCAGATTACAGTAAGGTCTTATTTAAAGAATTGATTTCTGTGTGCAAGGCTGTGAATGGGCTGTAAAGCAGAGAGGACAGAGAGCTTTTCAGTTAACAGGTTTGGAAGCAGCAAAGCAACTCATGTAGTTTTTCCACTGACACAAGTTAAAAACACAGTAATTATAACAAATGTCATAAATTTAATGAGATTTTTCAATAGAACTTTCAAATATACATACTGTATAAAACCAAATAATCACTTAACATGAAATAGTTTGTAACTCTTTTGAAATAAAATGAGCCCCTAATTGGTTTATGCCTGTTGTTTACCCTCTGCCTTTCTCTGCAGTCATTCTACAGTAAATCGCTTCAAAAGCAGAAAGAAGGTAACGGTGCTTCTTGACTCTTGGTGTGAATTTAATTGTTTTTAAAATACATTTATAGCTGTTAGAACTGGTGTTTTGTGCAAATTACATTTATTACTTTCTTAATTTAGCTTTAGCAGAGAAATAACTTTCACCACCTGATAACGTTTGACATTTTGAAAGGTAAGAGCTATGTCCTGTCATAAACTACACCTTTAGGTCAGGACAATACTATTCAAATCAAGTCAAAACAAAGGGGTTGGACAAAAAAACAGCACCTCAATTCAAGGGCAAAATACAAAACAGTTGACAGGAAAAGTCTCTCCACTGCTTGTGTTAACAATAGGATCTTCTGGCGAAGATTTGTCTGTGCTGGTGGGGATCAAATCACCTGTCAGGTTTCTGAAGGGACACATCAGTCACATTTGACACATTGCTGATTGTTCCATTAAATCACCACTGTGGTCCTGATTTGCCTCATCAGGTCAGACAAATATTTTTTGAGGAAGCTAGAGATGGTAAACTGTTTTTCAAATTTCCTGATTGAAGACTTTTCAAATAAATGTGTTTTTCATTGAACTAGTCTAATAGATAATAAAGCTCTGTCCTAATAACAAGGTATTTTAGAACAGACACTTTTGTCCTGTTAGGTATATTTAACCAGCGGATGCACTTATTTTTTCTATTTTTCTTTTTCTTTTTCTTTTTCTTTTTCTTCTTTTCCCCTTTTTCTCATTCTTATTCTCTTTCTTTTTCTTTCTCTTTTATTTTTCTATTTCTATTTTTTCTTTCTCTTCCTTTGTTTTCCCCTTCCTCCTCTCCTTCTCCTTTTCTTTTCTCCCTTCCCTTCTCCATCTCACCTCTTCTTTCTCTCTTTTTTCCTTCATTAAAAGCTATATAGAATATTTGAAAGATCAAAGTTCTTTTCCTAAAGTTCTCTACAAAAATTTAGGTCAAAAAAAAAAAGAAGGAAGAAATCAAACAACTCTGGAGAGCAATAAAGCTTTTAGAATGCAGTTTTCCTCTGACAAAGTAGCTCTGAGACATGTATCATATGACTTCGTTATGTTCCTAGATTTTCTATTAATATTTTGTATGTGCACCCAGAGCTTTGGATGTATGAATATTTAAGCAATCTAAAGAAATGAATAAATTAAATTATCACTACTTTAAATATTTCTCCCTTGGTTTTGCATATAGGGATATGGCAGTCTCAAATCCGTATTTGAACAGATTATACTTATACTTCATGTGGCACTGGGAAGATGACTTACAGTAGACATGACTTTGGCACCCCTCAGATGTAAACTTGAGAGCAAAGTTGTGTCCCAGCAGCTTCCTGACTTGAAGTTCTCTAGAAATAAACTTTCTGGTGATATTTCAGCATGGCTGCTTCCCTCTTGAGCCAGCGTGAAGAAGTGTCATGGCCCATAACTTTTCTCTGGAGAAGTGAAGGCTCCAGGGAAACCTTAGAGTAGCCTTCCATACTGAAAAGGGGCCTACAAGAAAGCTGGGGAGGGACCTTTTACAGGGGCATGGAGTGATAGGACAAGGAGAAATGGTTTTAAACTGAAAGAGGGAAGATTTAGGTTAGATATTAGGAAGAAATTCTTCATGGTGAGGGTGGTGAGGTAGTGGCAGAGGTTGCCCAGAGAAGCTGTGGCTGCCCCATCCCTGGGAGTGTTCAAGGCCAGGTTGGATGGGGCTTTGAGCAACCTGGTCTGATGGAAGGTGTCCCTGCTCATGGCAGGGGTGTTGGAACCAGATGGTCATTAAGGTCTTTTGTGACCAAACCATTCTATGATTCTGTGGTTCTATAATAACATTTTCTGGGTGCCTACAGTTAGCCTACATAATCTGTATTTCAACATCTCCAACAGACATTTAACTTAAAATCCCAGTCTCAGTTAACAACCACTAATATTTCTCCATGACCTGAGTCACTTTGAGGCAAGTTTAATTAAACTCAATGGAGAATATAAATAAATTAAAAAGTTTCGGAAGCTCTATAAGCATTTGCTCATGTGTCTTTTTAATCAATAGGCTTTCTGAGAGGCTGTCCTTACATCCACTGTAAGTAAACATTTCCCGATGAATCAGGAGCCAGTGCACACAATCGATATGGATATTGGGAACATTGACATAGGGCTGGTTTAAGGCATGGGTAGAGAGGGTAATTATGCAGCCAAGCAACCTGTCAGTCAGCAGTTTCCATGCTTCGCTTCTGCCCAAGAAGATAAGGACTGGCACTGTGGGTTTCTTACCTGCATAGCTCTCTTTTGCTACAAAATGACATCACATAAATATTCCCCAGAAAGGATATGCACAGGGAGGATGTGGAAACTATGTGTAGACTGCTCTGAATAAGAAAATTATGTTCAACTTTCTCTAAAGTATCTTTCCACCTGCCTGTCACAGCAGCAGGCCTGCAACAGGCTATCTGGGTATGCTTGATGGCACAGTAATTCTCAACAACCAGCTGTGCTGGAGGCTGTGCTAGAGCCCAGCCTGACTGGTTTGCTCTCTAAATAATCTGTGTACTGCTCTTGGTGGGACTGGCCTTGAACTCAATTTATTTTTGCAGCATAGATATGGTCTGTCAAACCTCAGATGTACAGCCTGCAAGGCAAGGCAAGCCAGAGGGTCCCCAAGACATCCATTGTGTACCCACCATGTGAGAAATAAATGAGCCAAAACTGGGGTGTAAATTAGGAAGGCTGTATACACAGGAGTTAAAGACAGGTCTCCTAATTGAATGACTAATGCATGTAGCAACAAGAGCTGCTTTTTCCGCCAGAGGTTTACATTTCAACAAATGCATCACTTTGCATAAAGGTAAGCATCACTGCAACTTACTCTAGTAGAATAGATTTCCGTTGTGATAATACTTATGTCCCATTGCGACTGGCTTATGGAATGAAATAGAAAGCTGAAAATTATGGAGATTGTAACCAGTAATGGCACAACAACTGCCATCTGACTACTTTTGACTGAGGCTCTGTTTCAGCACATTCTTACCAACTTTAGTCGGGCATATTTGGGGAAGACTGTTCTGCTTGTGGAGTGCTACAAATACAAATCTCAGGTGTGGATCCCAACACTTAGTTTTTGCTTCACCAGAAGCTAAATAGATTGATCAGTTGTTAAATCCATGCCTGGTATATTGAAGAAATTATTAAATATTTGGAAAAGGTCAGCACTGAAGCTTTTCTTCTCAGCTTGAAAAATCAGAGAAAACACAGCAGAGCAGTTATATCTTAATGACAGATATCAGTGAGGGAAGAAAAAAAAGCATGTTCTTGTATTTGCTAAATATCAGTGAAAGTGTTATACTGGACCTCTATATAAAAATCATAAAGTGTAGAGAATGCCAATAAATGCCCAACAGCTTTTGTGTCAAACTGAATACAATTTTAAAGAGTATCAACTCTGTTTCCTGTGTACCTTACACATATGCTTACAAGAAACCGTCTCTTTACAAAATTGACTGAGCACTATTGAAGTCTTAATTCTAGATTTTAGATGGAATAGCCTTGAGGCTTAATTCAATATAATGCATTTGAGAGTCCCCAAAAGACAGAATTCTAGCCTTTGCTCCATCAAAGAGCTAGCTTGAGGGGAGGAAACAGAGTGTTACATGTGGTGTAATATCAGCATTTTTGCCTCCTTATGCAAGGCAATGCTTCACTGTTCTTGGTGCAGTTTCCTTGTAATGAACTTCATCCCTGTCCCCATTAGAAAAAAAACCCAAACAAATCTGGACCTATAAGGAGAATATCTATGCATATCCTTGCCCTGGTTTTGTTCAAAATCTTGTAAGAGTGAGCATATTCAGGAATCTGGTTTGAATAAACAAGTCCCTGAACATTAAAAGGAGCATGCAAAAACTTTATTGTTGAAAAGAGTTAAGAACTTGCACCAGAGATTTAGATTAAGTTAGTTATAGAGGCATTGGTAGGTATTTCAGCTACTTCTGATGTAAATCACTGAGGAACGGGTACGCTGTGCTACGTTTTCCTTATAACATACAGATTCTTGAAACTTTATGCTAAGGATATGTAGGTTTGTGCACTTCCACCTCTTTTATCTTCAGCTTCCATAGTTATAAGACGTGTTTGCATTTTAAATGATCTGATTTTCACTTGACGTTTGTTTGGTATTCACTTTGATGTTGACACTGTTACTGTGTCTTTTGAGTTATACACACTCCAAGGAAATAAACCATCACTTTGGTATTTTAAATGTTTAAATTACATGTGAAATAAGTCCTTGAAGAAACAGTAGCTGTGTTTCAATTTGACTTTTCAGCTGTAACTGCCAGAGTATATCAGTCCTGTAAAGAGTACAAAATTTGTGGAAGTTCAATTGTACAAAAATATTCTGTTTGGAACTTAATCAAAAGGAAAAGAAAGAGAATAAATCAGTGTTTTAAGTATTAATTAATAAAAAAGTAAAAATTGAGAGAAGTGTTTTTAACAGTTTAAATTGGAATTGCCCATTATGATAAACAGGAGTTTTACATCTTTCATCTTCTGAAGAACAGCACTTTATTACTTTTTTTATTTTCAGTCTTCATCACTTAGGCACATGATATAATAATTACACTGTATTCATACATAGAATGCTCTGTATTCTACCTCCTGTTAAAGGACTATAATTAACTGGAAGCCTCAAATCATGATACTATGCTATTTAAGAAACCTATGCAGACTAGACTGATTTGACTGGTATGTCATGCAGAAAAAAATATATTTTCCTTTAACTTTGTGTTTACATACTCCCTTATGTCCCTATATAACCCCACAACATCTCCTAGCCATTCCCTTTTTCCAGCCTTATACACTTTCCATCTCCATCAACTCTCAGATCAGCTTTCCACCCAGTAGGAACCCTAGCTCAGTCTTTATATGCCTCTCCCTGTCCCTGTCCTCCCTCAGACACACATCTATCCCACTAGTGATAGTCACAAAACTCATGTGAATTTATGAGACTTCAGTCAAATTTGATGGAACCTGTCTAGGAGATCCAATTTATCAAAAGGAAGAAAAATGAGTGGGCAAATGTGAAAAAAGACAAACAAATGGACAGTGTAATATCCAGCGACAGGTTAAGGGGCAACAGGCACAACTGAAACTGAGGAAGTTCCACCTGAACATGAGGAAGAACTTCTGTGCTGTGAGGGTGGCAGAGCACTGGCACAGGTTGCCCAGAGAGGTTGTGGAGTCTCCTTCTCTGGAGATATTCAAAACCTGCCTGGACACCATCCTGTGCAACTGCTGTAGGTGACCCTGCTTTGGCAGGGGGGTTGGATGGGATCATCTCCAGAGGTCCCTGCCAACCCCAACCAGTCTGGGATTATGTGTGATTCTGTAATTACAGAAGCCATGTTTGTTTGGGAAACGAAGCTAAAAGGCTTTTATATTTTTAAAGACTACGGCAAGTGGAGTTTTAAAAGCATACAAATGTTATCTCAATATAGCCCATTTCCTACTACTTTTAGTGAAAGATTTGCAGTACAAGAAATAAAACACAAAAAGAAAGAATACTGATAAGAGACAAATACTTTTTTACAGAGATTCCTGATACTAGGTACACCACTTCTCCAGCATCAGATAGTACAATAGGAGCCATGCCTCAGGATGCTTATTTATTTATTTATTAAATCTTAGCAGTTTATCTGTCACAACTGATTTGATACTTTGTGAACAAAATAAATAGAAAAGTTACTTCATGACACTTCTCTTTATTCTTCAGTTCCAGGAAATAAAAGCTGATTTTGAGGAAGAATGAAAGTTTCTTTTGTTAGATATGCTATATATATGATACATATACAAAGTGGAAACTCTGTTATATATCTATAGCAGATAGACAGAAATATCTGTTTGTTTTCCTCATTTTCATTTGACGAGGATACTGGAACTTGTAATATTGGAAAGCTTTTCTGAAAGTGGAAGACTTCGCAGCTTTCACTACAGATGGTCACAGTCTGGAATCCTCTTAGTCCTGGAAGACTCTCCCAAAAGCCAATCTCTCTTACCAAGAATGTTCTGTCCTCAGGACTTGGAGATCAGCCTTGACACAGAACAACATAGCTGTTGTCACCAAGAAACTTCTAATCATTAACATAGCAGTGACATGGTTCACTAGCTGTTCTAAAGTTAACGAAGGATCTAGATTATGGACATGATTATTGGCTATAGCTGACTATCGCATGTTTCCTTTCTCATCTTCTGCAGTAAACCTCAGCAGTGTACCCTCAGCAAGTTTGGAGATGACATGAAAGTGGGAGGGGTGACTGATGCCAGAGGGTCAAGCTACCGTCCAGAAGGACATAGACAAGCTGGAGAAATGGGCCAACAGGAACCTCATGACCTTCAATGAAGGGAAGTGTAAAGTCCTGTACCTCAGGAGGAACAACTTCATGCACCAATATATGCTGAGGGCCACCCAGCTGTGAAGCAGCTTGGCAGAAAAGAACCTGCGGGTCCTGGTGGACACCAGGTTGAAGATAAGGCAGCGATGCACCCTTGCTGTGAAGAAGGCTAACGGTATCCTCAGCTACATTAGACAAAGTATTGCCAGCAGGTCAAGGGAGGTGATGCTTCCCCTCTACTCCACATTGGCGAGGCCACGTGTGGAGTCCTGTGTCCAGTACAGAAGAGACATGGACATACTGGAGAGCGTTCACTGAAAGGCCACAAGAGTGATGAAGGGACTGGAGCACCTCACATATGAGGAAAGACTGAGCCATCTGGGGCAGTTCAGCCTAGAAAAGAGAAGGCTTGGCAGGAATCTCATTAATGTATGTAAACACCTGACGGGAGGGTGTAAAAAAGACAGAGTCAACCTCTTTTCAGTGGTGCCCAGCGACAAGACCAAAGGCAATGGGCCCGAATTGTAACACAGGAGGTTCTGTCTGAACATCAGGAAACACTTTTTCACTGTGTGGTTGGCTGAGTACTGGCACAGGTAGCTCAGAAAGATTGTGGAATCTCCATCTGTGGAGAGATTCAAAAGCTGTCTAGACATGCGCTGGGACAAGTGACTCTAGATGGTCCTGCTTGAACAGAGGGTTTGGACAAGATGGTCTCCAGAGGCCCATTCCAACATCAACAATTCTTTGGTTCAGTGATTCTGGGAAACCTTAAAAATAATTTCACTTGTCTATAGAATCTTTGCTTAAACAGAGGAATCAGACGTAATTCCTCTAGGAAACATGAATTTGTATTTCTCTATTGGTCTCCTCTTTGTTCAAATTTTCATGGAGATGACACAAGATCAGGTGACAGATCAGGGGTCTCAGTAAACACATCACCACTAATTGCAAAGTGGTCCATCCTCAGTACTTTCATTTTTATATTGATAAAAATCAGCTTAGTCTCACACTGTTTGGCCCTCCTTCCCATTGCTCTCTTGGTCATTCCATGCGCCCTGCTCATATTTGGCAACATCCAGGTGGCACAGCAACTTTTATCTTGCAATGAGCTAATACACTCAGTTACTTTAACTTCAAGGTCTCCGTGGTGTTCTGCAGCTGTGATTTCACCTACTACACTAATATTTCTGATAACTTATGTTAGCAAAAGCTAACTTATGTCCACGAACTTTTGTTAGCTTTGTTGTTTTAATGCTAACTTACATCTTCTAGGTCTTTCAAACTGAGTAAAGGATACGTGTCTTAAATAAGACCACCTATAAGAAGATTTCAGGCAGAGGTAGTTCGGTGAAGCTGTGGTCGTGTCTAAAAGCTAGCCTTGTTTACAAACAGTGAAGAGGACAGCATTTCCCCAAATACAGCAGATACTTACAGTATTTTTCTCATAAGTTGTTATAAATTTGGTTTATTTGTTCCTAGGTGCTTTTTGACTGAGCAGATTAAAAACCTGAAAGCCTTTTCATATGTAAATGCTCTTATTTTTCTTGATTTTTTGTAAAATGTTTGCTTCAGCTTTAAGGATCATAATTTTTGTAATTTCCATAGTTGAAAAAAATTAAATGGAGCTTCTTCCCTTTTGGGCCAACAGTGGGTGGATTTAATTAGACTTTTTCCTTGTTCTGTTTATGCAAACTACGAACTAACCCTAAAATTTCTGTATGTCATAGATTATTTTTATTTCCTCTTCTTTTCTTCCTTCTCCAAGGTAAACAGATTTTTCATTTGGTTACGTTTTATTTTTCCAAATATTTAGTTTTGATGTGAGTTTTCCTCATTTTACTTTCATAAACCTCCAAACACCCTGCAGTTTAATTTTCCTTTGTTTGTACTTCTCATGTTCCTGTTCCACAGTACAGTTGTCTCTGTTAATTGGATATTGTTTTTCACTTTCAAGTTCTGCTATTGTGGTTAAATACTGCTTGCTGGACTGAGCGGAGAGCAACTAACAGGATTTATGCAGTGTCCAGAATTTTCATAGTGAGCATAGACTTACCATGCTAACATTTCTCTTTAATTTTTCTACATACAAACTTTCACCTGATTTATTTTCCTTAGCTATTGTTTAAAAGTAATGAATAGCTCTAAAAACCAAATCTTGTATGAAGAGCAGAAAATACAGGAGCCCATTAGAAAGAAGCTGTAGTTATGGTTTTAAAAAGAGGTAACTCTTTGGGATAATCTGAAAAATGCCTCTCTCTGGTGGACTTAAAACAATGAGCCAAAGTCGTTTATGAGTAGTGGTTTATGAGTAGAAGGTAGAGAAATTAACTACTGTAGATGTACTCCATATGTTGTACAGGAAGCAAAATAATAAATATATTAAATAAGATGCTTTTTAGAAAGTTACCTTTTTTTCCCCACACATGTCTTTAAACTCATATTTTTTCCTATATTTATTATTTTACCAGATTTTGGACAAACATTTATGAAAAGTTTGTACATGATTATAAAATATTGTTCTGAAGAGCACATCTCTGTTTCTTGAAGCATAAAAATGAATAAGGATGGCAAATGTTGGATTAATCCAACATTTGCTATTCCCAGTGTGATCAGAGGAAATCACAGCTGGATATTTCAAGATTAAATGTGAAAATCTAAGTGAAAATATGATTCAAATTAGAGTACAGCAAGCAAACCTAGGAGAAGAAGGTGTAATAGTGCATTGAATGAAATGTTATGTGGGTAACAAGAACCTGTATCTCAGTTCTTGTAAGTACGCATTGACCTAAGCTCTAGAAAAGGCAGAAACTAGAAAACTAATATAGAAAACTATTTCTTGCCCTCATTAGGTTAAATCACGACAAAGCAAGCCATTTTTTGTTAAAAGTTGTTATATTAATGGGTTGCTTTCTTTTATACATAATGACTCACTATGATTTTACCATCTTCCCTGTAGATAAGATAAACTGGTAGATATTTAGCCCATGAAGAAATGCCTGCTGGTTTCACCCTGTATCCTATAGGAGTTATCTAGGTGGTCATCCTTTCAGCTGGGTCAGGCCAGTATGAAAATACTATTTTGTCCAAAAGAATTTCTGCAGAGGTCATGATTTTTTCCCAGTAACTGGAACTTTTGATCCTTTCTTTGCTTGCTTTTACTTGGGATCATATTATGTTCTAGCACTGGTCCAGTGGCGGGTCTTCTTCAGGCTTCTCGTGGGTTGACCCCAGCTGGAGGCCAGGTG